>NC_031989.1:55226600-55242684 GCF_001879085.1 Nicotiana attenuata
GTTTTAATTAAAATTTCTTTCCTTAACTGGCTTTCACCCGTCGAAATCAGAATCCCTTAACCAAAGGGAGACTGATTTCAATGATATATTCCTTGCCTTTCTTACTTGTTTCTTTGCACTATAAAAAGGACTGCCCCTCTGCACTTTTACACACGACTTCATTCTTCACACAACCTTCACACCACTAGTCTTTAAAATACTTGCACACTTTGCAATACTGTTTTGAATTCGATATTTTGCTTTGCTTGGGATCTTTTGGAATTGCTTTGCTTGCAACTTGGCCTTTTCAAGACTACTGTTTTTACTTATTTCTTCTGAAACTGGTATGTTCTAAGTTAACATTCCTGCCTCACCCCTATGTGTTTACTTACAGTTTCTGCAATCCTGTTTACTTTATTGCGCATGATTCAATGATTTATGCTAATATGTTCTTTCCTTGCATCTGTTTCTATTATACATCCCTACCCCCCATTCCCCTCTATGTGTTTGAGTTAAGGTTCTTGGCCTGGTAGTACCCAAATTACTGCCCAGGTCAGAACCTGATCCTCAACTGATCCTAACTCCCAAGTTTTGGCTGATAGGCTGGTCAGGGGTGTGCCAGCATTCCCAATTGCTGGGCATGACCACCAGCCTGCCATGGCTTTCCCTAATCCCCCCCCCCCCCCCGTGCACTTACACTTATTCTTAGACTCTTAAGTTCTGCCCCCCTCTTATGAGCCTTGCGTTGGGACCTTGAGTTCCCTCTGAACTGGGACATTTGAGGGCTGGCCCTTCCACACTGCACCATAAACTTAATTCTGCAATGTATTTGGGTGTAAGCATTGCCTGGAGTTCATAAAGCTCCTTGGAACTTTGACACACCCAAAGGATGAGAAAGGCTTTTGGAAATCTGATCCTGGAAGTTGGTTTATCTCATATTGTTGGACTTTGAGTCTGAATTAGGCTGTTTGGTTGTAGCTGGAACTTCTGATGTAATTTTACTTTTCTTTCTTTTGATTCATTCGGGTCTGTAATAATTTGTAATAACTATTGGGGATGGTTAGTGGAAAGGGATGGGGATGAATGTATGAAAAAGGGTAGAAAACATGCCTATAGGTTATTTATTTCTGCATTCTCATCTTAGAAAACATGCCTATAGGTTATTTATTTCCGCATTCTCATCTTAGAAAACATGCCTATAGGTTATTTATTTCCGCATTCTCATCTTAGAAAACATGCCTATAGGTTATTTATTTCTGCATTCTCATCTTAGAAAATATGCCTATAGGTTATTTATTTCCGCATTCTCATCTTAGAAATCATGCCTATAGGTTATTTCTGTATTCTCATTCTAGAACTCATGCCTATAAGTTTTCTGCACTTCTGCATATACCTGTCATTAGGCAAACAATCATAGGTCTAATAATAATCAACTTCATTCTAGATACCATGCCTATAGGACTCTTGCATCTATGCAATCGTTTAAAACCAATAACGCTTAGATAACTTGCCTATAGGAATAATCAATCGAATCAGCCTCGTCTATTTTATCTATACGTTTAAAACCGGTCATAAGTTCGTTTAAAATTTGCAGATCTTTTGTTTATAACACTAGTGATCCCTTTCTTCAAAATCAGTACGCTCCGCTAGATATCATGTCTATAGGTCTCACTTAGGCAAACCATTAGGTTTTTAATTAACTGTGTCAGCTTTGATAACTACAACCAGACAAGGCTAATTCGGACTCCTCATCTGAGAAATATGATAAATCAGCCTGTCCTAACGTTTTTAAATTTAATTCAGACCATAACCAGTATTTGAAGTCATGCTATATATTTGCCTTTAAGTGAGGAGGCCTGTTTGAGCCTTAACTGCTGTTTGCTTCCCCCTTATTTGATTATGTGTTTTTGTTTGTCGCCTAGACTTTTATCCTTTTAAAACTTCTGAAAAGCCCCAAATCCCTCCCCTTTAGGATTAGTAGTCCCAATGCTTGCGCTATAATAGGATCGGGACGGGTAATAGCATGCAATAAGTAACGATACTATTCCGCGCTTTAATACCTTAATAGGGTGGGAAGGGTAGACATGGATATGATGATCACGCGATAACACCACGCGTATAATTGGTTACTGGGTGTTGCGTGGATGATCCATGTTATTTATAAACCTAGGACCCCCCTCCCTCCTTATGTACTTTTGTTATCGTTTTCTTTAAACTGTCAGCTCTTTAAACCTTGTATTTCGCTTCAAATCATTTAAAACCTCTTTGAATTTCCAGCACTGTTTTCTTTTTAAACTTCCGCCCATTTCACTTCTTTTGTCTGATTGTTTGCACTCGTTATTTGATCCTTATTTTTCTGCACTTATACATTCTTTTAAACAACTATGAAACCACCTATTTCCTGACTTCAGCATGTTTATTTAACCTTTATACATTCCTACTTGTAATCGTTATGTGGAAGTTGTCTTGTATGTTTACTTGTCTTAAAGTCACAATTGTAACATGGCCGGAAACCACACTAGTGGATCTTGGGGGGTGCCTAACACCTTCCCCCTGAGATAATTTCAAACCCTTACCCATTCTCTGGTTCTTCTTTCTTTCAAATTCTTAGTGTCCTAATGCACTTAATCATTAGGTGGCGACTCTTCTAAATCTCAAACCCAAATTCCCAAAGGAATAGAGTTGTCCGCCCAAATGTCGCAAACCCGATTTCGCCTTTAGAAAAAGGGGGCATCGACAATGCAACACAATAAAAGCCTCGCATACTCACACTCTCAGAGTACTCAACCAGACTATTTCAATTCTCGCTCATCGCATTCATTCACTCAGCACTGTACAGGGCAGATCCAACCCAAATGCCAATAAGTCCAGGACAGGCCCACCTAAAATCCAAATAAATTCAGGGCAGATCTAGCCCAATGAAAATGAAGCAATAGCATCTGCGCTCACGGTGGGTGTGCAGACTCCGGAGGGGAAGATCTAGCCCAAGCGCTATAATAAGCAAAATCCTTGCAAGAATCAATAAAGCCTATTGGGCCGTGCAGTCCGATCCCATAAATATCGCTCATAAACCGGCCATCGGCCTCACTCAGTCATCAATCTCCCAGTCTCTCGGGCTCACAACACTCATGTAAAGCAGCCCAAATCAATGATACAGGATTTGACAATATACGATAATGGAGACTGAGATATGATATGCAATGATGAATGTAACTGAGTACATAACAGCAATATAGCAAATAACTCAATAGCAAAGATCGACCACTGTGGGTCCCAATAGTACTAGCATATAACCTAAACATGTTTTCTAGCATGAATTACAGCTCAAGTGCTCTAGCACTTAGAGTACAGTAATACTATTCAGATAAGATAGCTACACAGTTCCATGGAATCGACTAAATTACAATTATTATGGTGCACGCCCACACACCCATCATCTAGCATGCACGTCACCTCAAAACCAATCACATAACACGAATTTCGAGGTTTCATACCGTCAAAACCAAGTGTAGAAGTGTTACTTACCTCAGACCGTGCAAAGCTCTAATCCAACAAGACCTTGCCTCGCGAATCAGCCTCCAAATGCCTCGAATCTATCCACAAACAATTCAATAGAATCAACACGAGCTAGAGGAATCAATTCCATAAGAAAATACTAAGTTCTTAATAAAAAGTCAAAAAGCCAACTCAAAAGTCGACCCCCAGGCCCACGTCTCGAAATACGATAATGTCACAAAATTCGGAAGCCTATTCAACCATGAGTGCAACCAAAACAAATTTACCAAATTACGACACCAAATCGTTACTCAAATATACCAAATTAACCCTCTAAATTCCTAACCTCAAACTCCCAAAATCCCACCTCAAAAACACACAAACTAGGTGGGAAATTCAATAGAGGAACAATATTGATTAAAAATGATCACAAGTAACTTACCTCAAGAAACCCCTCAAAATCCCTCTCAAAAATTGCCTTAGCCCGATCTTGAAATGTCCAAAAATGATCAAAACCTCAGAACCCTTCGAATTTAAACTCTGCCAGTGCTTTCGCACCTAAGACTCACATAGCCACATCTGCGGTCTCGCAGGTGCGGGCATTTCTTCCACTTCTGCGGTTGCTCATGAAGGCCACTGCCTTTGCTTCTACGGACCAGACTCCGCTTTTGCGGAGTCACACCTGCGCAAATTCCTTCGCTTCTGTGAAGCCGGCTCCTCTTCCACTTTTTCGTATCTGCGGAGCCTTTATCGTACCTGCGGGCTCGCAGATTCGGTTGATTTCACGCACTTGTGACGCACCCCAGGCTAGTCCCACTTTCTCTTCTGCGGTTAGCCATCCGCACCTACGATCAAAACCTTCGCAGGTGCGAACACACCGGAAGGTTCACAACTTCAGCAATGCTTTAAGTCCCATTATTGATCCGTTAACCATCCGAAATCAACCCGAGGCCCCCCAGATCTCAACCGAACATACCAACAAGTCCTAAAACACGATAAGAACTTAGTCAAGGCCTCAAATCATATCAAACAACATTAAAAATACAAATCGCGCCTCAATTCAAGCCTAATGAAAACTAGATAATTCGAACTTCTACAATCAATGCCGAAACCTATCAAATCGAGTCCTATTGACCTCAAATATTGCACACAAGTCATAAATGACACAACGGGCCTATTCTAACTCTCGGAACCAAAATTCAAACTCGGTAACCCTAAAGTCAACTCTCGGCCAAACTTCTCAATTTTTCAACTTTCGCCATTTTAAACCTAAATCAACTAAGGACCTCCAAATCACTATCCGGACACACTACTAAGTCTGAAATCAGCAACTGAGCTATCAGAACAATCAAAACTCCATTCCGGAGTCATTTACACATAAGTCCATATTCGGTCAATCTTTACAACTTAAGCTTCCAACCTTGAGAATAAGTGTCTTAACTCCTTCCGAAACATACCTTGATCCGAACTAGCTACCTCGGTAAGTCACATAGCAACAACTAAGTATGAAATAATCAGTAAATTGGGGAATGGGGTTACAACACTCAAAACGACTGACCAGGTCGTTACATCCTCCCTCTTAAATAAATGTTCGTCCTCGAACGGGTCTAGAAACATACCTGGAGTCTCAAATAGGTGTAGATATCTTCTCCGCATCTCCCGCTCAGTGCCTAAGAGCCCCCTCAACTGGCTGACCTCATCACTGCACCTTCACTGAAGCTATTTCTTTTTACCTTAACTTTTGAATTTGCCGATCCAAAATGGAAATCAGCTCCACATCATAAGTCAAATCACCATCCATTTGAATCGTGCTGAAATCCAAAACATGAGACGGACGCCGACATACTTCCGGAGCATAGAAATATGAAATACTGAAGGAACACTCGACAGACTAGGCGGTAAGGCAAGCTTGTAAGCCACCTCTCCAATCCTCTGAGGCACCTTAAATGGCCTAATATACCAAAGGCTCAACTTGACCTTCTTCCCGAACCTCATAAAACCCTTCATGAGTGATACCTTGAGCAGTACCTTCTCCCCAACCATATGAGAAACATCACGAACCTTTCAATCGGTATAGCTCTTCTGGTTAGGCTGCGCCGTGCGAAGCCAATCCTGAATCAACTTAACCTTGTCCAAAGATCCTAAACCAAGTCAGTACCCAGTAGCCTAGCCTCCCCCGGTTCAAACCATCCCACCGGACACCGACACTATCTCCTATACAAAGCCTCATACGGAGCCATCTGAATGCTCAATTGGTAGTTGTTGTTGTAGGCAAACTCTGCGAGCGACAGAAAACTGATCCCATGAACCCCCGAAATCTATGACACAAGTGTGTAGCATATCCTCTAATATCTGAATAGTGCGACTAGACTGTCTGTCCGTCTAAGGGTGAAATGTTGTACTCAACTCAAACTATGTGCCCAACTCCCATAACACTCTCTCCAAAACTGCGATGTAAACTATGTGCCCCAACTGAAATGATAGACACTGGAACACTGTGAAGGCGAACAATCTCGCGGATGTAGATGTCAATCAACCGCTCTGATGAATAAGTAGTCCCAACTGGAATGAAATACGCGAACTTGATCAACCGATCCACAATTACCCAAATATAGCATCAAACTTCCTCGAAGTCCGTGGGAGCCCAACTAGAAAATCCATGGCGATACTCTCCCATTTCCACTCCGGAATCTCAAGCCTCTGAAGCAATCTGCCCAATCTCCAATGCTCATACTTCACGTACTGACAATTTAGGCACCGAGCTACAAAACCCACTATATCATTCTTCATCCTCCTCCACCAATAATGCTGCCTCAGGTCCTGGTACATCTTCGCGGCACCTGGATAGATGGAATACTGCGAACTGTGGGCCTCCTCAAGGATGAACTCACATAAGCCTATCTACATTAGGCGCAAAAATCCAACCCTGCATCCTCAACACCCCATCATCCCCAATAGTAACATCTTGGAATCACCGTGCTGAACCCTGTCCTTAAGCACAAGCAAATGAGGATCATCATACTGGCGCTCTCTGATACGATCATATAAGGAAGACCGAGAAACCATACAAGCTAGAACCCGGCTGGGCTCTGAAACATCTAATCTCACGAATTGGTTGACCAAGTCCTGAACATCAAGTGCAAGCGGTCTCTCACCAACAGGAATAAATGAAAGGCTACCCGTACTCACCGCCTTTCTACTCAAGGCATCGGCCACCACATTGGCCTTCCCGGGATGATACAGAATGGTGATATCATAGTCTTTTAGCAGCTCCAACCATCTTCGATGTCTCAAATTTAGATCCTTTTGTTTGAACAAGTGCTGGAGACTCCGATGATCTGTAAATACCTCACAAGACACACCATAGAGATACTGCCTCCAAATCTTCAATGCATGAACGATGGCTGCTAACTCCAAATCATGAACATGGTAGTTCTTTTCATGAGGCTTCAACTGACGCAAAGAATAAGCAATCACTCTACCCTCCTGCATCAAGACACACCCGATACTAATCCGAGAAGCATCACAATACATTCTATAAGAGTCTGATGCTGAAGGCAAAACTAGAACTGGAGCTGTGGTCAAAGCAGTCTTGAGCTTCTGAAAGCTCTCCTCACACTCATCCGACCACCTGAAAGGATCACCCTTCTGGGTCAATTGGGTCAAAGGCGATGCAATAGACGAGAAACCCTCTACGAAGGCGATAATAACTGGCCAAGCCGAGAAAGCTCTAAATCTCAGTAGTTGAGGACGGTCTTGGCCAACTCTGAACCGCCTTTATCTTCTTTGGATACACCATAATCCCCTCACTAGACACCACGTGCTCTAAGAACGCCACCGAACTACGCCAAAACTCACACTTGGAGAAATTGGCATAAAGTTTCTCCTCCCTCAGCACTGTAGCACAACCCTCAAATGCTGGGCATGCTCCTCCTGGCTACGTGAGTATGCCAAGATATCATCAATGAATACTATGATAAACGAGTCGAGATATGGGTGAAATACACTATCCATCAGATGCACGAATGTTGGTGGGGCGTTGGTTAGCCAAAAAGACATCACAAGGAACTCATAGTGACCATAATGGGTCCTGAATGTCGTCTTTAGAATATCCGAGTCCCAAATCTTCAACTGGTGATACCCAGACCTCAAATCGATCTTAGAGAACATACTCTCTCCCTGAAGCTGGTCAAATAGATCATCAATGCGCGGCAACGGATACTTATTCTTGATTGTAACTTTGTTCAACTGCCTACAATCGATGCACATCCGCGTAGTACTATCCTTCTTCTTTAGAAACAGAATCGGTGCACCCCCAAGGCGACATACTAGGCCTAATAAACCCCTTATCAAGAAGTTCCTGAAACTACTCTTTCAATTCTTTCAACTCAGCTGGTGCCATATCATACGGAGGAATAGAAATGGACTGAGTGCCCGGCACCAATTCAATACCAAATTCAATATCCCTGTCGGGTGGCATGCTCGGCAGGTCTGCAAGAAATACATCCGAATAATCTCGCACCACCGGAATAGAATCAATAGTAGGAGTATCTGCACCTACATCTCTCACAAAGGCCAAATATGACAGACACCCCTTCCCAACCAACCGTTAGGCCTTCAAATAAGAAATCACCCTCCTGGGAACATAATCTAGGAAACCTCTCCACTCGATCCTTGGAAACCCCGGCATCGCCAACGTCACGGTCTTAGCATGACAATCCAGAATAGCATGACATGGAGACACCAATCCATATCCAAGATCACGTCGAAATCAACCATACTAAGCAATAAGAGATCAACTCGAGTCTCCAATCCCCCAATAGTCACTACACACGACCAATATACACGGTCCACAATTATAGTATCGTACACTGGCATACATACATGAACAGATGAAACTAAGGACTTATGGGGCATACCCAGATAACGAGCAAAATATAATGATACATACGAATAAATGGAACCTGGGTCAAATAATACAGAAGCATCCCTGTGGCATATTGAGACAATACCTATGATCATTGTGTTTGAAGAAACGACATCTGGCCTGGCAGGAATAGAATAAAATCGAGCCTAACCGCCACGTGATCAGCCTCCGCCTCTAGGGAGACCCCTAGCTGCCTGAGCCCTCCCCCGAGGTGGATGGCGGGTGGTGAAGTAACCAGTGCTGGAGTCGTGGCCGGACTCCTCTGCTGAACTGGACCTCCTGTAAGCCAGGGACAAAACTTCTTCACATGATCCAACTCTCCACACTCGAAACATCCCCTCTTAGAAAATGGTGGAAAATACTGAGACCTACCCCGAGAACCAGAATAACTACCAGAAGAACCTAGTACAGATGAACCCTGAACCGAAGGTGCACGAGATAAACACTGAGCTGGGAGTGAACTGAGAGATGACTAACCTGGTCGAGCACTATATGGTCCATGGCTAGCTGATGCGCAACGATAAACTGGACGAGCCATCTGAGCGGGCCTATAAGGACGACCCTTGCTGTGGTGGAACTGACCCCTAGAAGGAACACCGCAGAAACCACACGATCCACACCTCTTGGCCTCCCACTCCTTACGCTCCTGACTACGAACCATCTCTAGCCCCCGAGCAATATCAACCACCTCGTCGAAAATAGCACCGTATACATTCTCCCGAGTCATAACAAAATGCAACTGATAGTGGAGCGCATTGATGAACCTCCTAATCCTCTCCCTCTCAGTGGGAACCAACCGAATTGTGTGACGATCCAACTCTGAAAATCTCATCTCATACCGGGCCACAGACATGCCCTCTTGTAGTAGCTGCTCGAACTGCCTGCGCAGCTGCTCCCTACGGGTCTGTGGCACAAACTTCTCCAAGAAGAGAACGGAAAACTCATGCCATGTAAGTGATGCTTCACCGACTGTCCTAAACTCCTCATAGGCCTCCCACCATCTGAAGGCAGCCCCAGTAAACTGAAAAGTAGCAAATGAGACCCCACTCGTCTCCAGAATACCCTCCGTGCGAAGAATCGCTGGCACCTATCCAAGAAATCCTCGGCATCTTCTGACTCAGCCCCGCCGAACGATGGAGTCTAGAGTCTCCCAAATCTCTCTAGCTTCTTTAGCTCATCACCACTCACAACAGGACCCACCTGGGCCTAAGTAACTACAACTGGCTGGGCTGGTAGTACTCCTGGTGTCTGAAGTCCTTGCATCACCTGCTCTGGGGTGCAAGATGCGGAAATCTGAGTACCTCCCCCGGCCTGAGAAGTGGTTGGCGTGGTCTGAACAGAAATCGCCTGAGCAAGGCCAGTGCAAATAGCCAATATCTGGGCCAGAGCCTCCTAAAGGCCTGGAATCACAATAGGCACAGTTGGTGCCTGAGCTGGCCCCACTGGCTCAACCACATCTAGAACCTGCTCCTGAGCTAGAGCAACTAGTGGATCTGCAGGTGCTGCTCTAGCTGTTGTACGAGCTGCACCTCTGCCCCTACCGAGGCCCCGGCCTCTCGTGGCCCTAGCTGGTGGCTGCCCGTCCCGTCTAGTAGCACGTGTCCTCACCATCTGCGGGAGAATAGAATAACAGAAGTTTAGTTCCCGGAATCAACAAACTCGCACGATAAGAATACAAGAATGTGAAGTTTTTTTCCTAAGGGTTTGGCAGCCTCTCGAAGATAAGTACAGACATCTTCGTACCGTTCCGCAAGACTCCACTAAACCTGCTCATGACTCGTAAGACCTATGTAACCTAGGCTCTAATACCAACTTATCACGACCCAAAACTCAACCTGTCGTGATGGCGCCTATCATGGTACTAGGCAAGCCGACAACTCAGACATCACCAACACTTTCAAATTTAAAGTCTACTAAAATAGGTTTAAATACGTTACAAAAAATCTCATAAATGCTGGATAAACCGTCACAACCAATACTGAAGTTTACCAAAACCAGGGTGTCACTGAGTACATGAGCATCTATACAAATACTAAGTTTGATACACTGTCTAAGAAATGCAGAAACTGAATAAGTAAACTGAGGGATATGGGAGGAGAGTCAAGGTCTGCGGACGCCAGGGCAGCTACCTCAATAATCTCCGAACGACTGAACTCTGAGAATCAGTAACCGCCGTGACCGGAAACACATGGATCTGCACGCAAAGTGCAAGGTATAGCGTGAGTACAACCAACCCAATAAGTAACAAATCTAATCTTTAGACTGAAAGTAGTGACGGGCTCGAACATTACAACCCACATACGGAATTAACAGTACGGAAATTTACGGAAAATATGACATTAGTATCTCAAAAATTCATAATCTGCAGGTAACGGTACAAGAATTTAGGCATGCTTTCATGTCTAACAATTAAACTCAGAACAGATAAAATATGTCACATCTGAATGATATAAGGAATATGAAATCTCTATATCTATAAGCCAACATGCATATTGCATGTGATGCAACCCAATAAAACCTTGCATACTCACACTCTTGGAGTACTCAACCTGACTGTCCCAATTCTCACTCATCACACTCATTCACTCAGCACCGTACAGGGTAGATCCAGCCCAAATGCAAATAAGTCCAGGGCAGATCCAGCCCAAATGCAATTAAATCCAGGGCAGATCCAGCCCAATACAAATGAAATAATAGCATCTGCACTCACTGTGGATGTGCAGACTCCGGAGGGGCAGATCTAGCCCAAGCTATATAATAAGCTAAATCCCGGCATGAATCAATAAAGCCTATTGCAGCGTGCAAGCCCGATCCCATAAATATCGCTCATAAACCGGCGCTCAGCCTCACTCAGTCATCAATCTCCAAGTCTCTCGGGCTCACAACACTCATGCAAAGCAGCCCAAATCAACGATACATGATTTGACAATATACAATAAGGGAGACTAAGATATGATATGCAATGATGAATGCGACTGAGTACATAACATCAATTAAGCAAATAACTCAACAGCAAAGATCGACCACACTGTGGGTCCCAATAGTACCAGCATATAGCCTAAACATGTTTTCTAACATGAATCACAGCTCAAGTGCTCTAACACTTAGAGTACAGTAATAATGTTCAGATAAGATAGCTACACAATTGCATGGAATCGACTAAATCACAATTATTATAGTGCACGCCCACACGCTCATCACCTAGAATGCGCGTCACCTCAACACCAATCACATAACATAAATTTCGGAGTTTCATACCCTCAGAACCAAGTTTAAATGTGTTACGTACCTCAGACAGTGCGAAACTCTACTCCAACAAGTCCTTGCCTCGTGAATCGACCTTCAAATGCCTCGATCTAGCCACAAACAATTCGATACGATCAACACGAGCTAGAGGAATCAACTCCATAAGAAAATACTAAGTTCTTAATCAAAAGTCAAAAAGTCAACTCAAAAGTCGCCAGGCTGACATCTCGAAATTCGATAAAAGTCACAAAATTTGGAGCCCCATTCAACCACGAGTCCAACCATACCAAATTTACCAAATTCCGACACCAAATCATTACTCAAATCCCCCAAATCAACCCTCCAAATCCCTAGTCTCAAACTCCTAAAAATTCCACCTCTAAAACACACAAACTAGGTGGGAAATTTAATAGGGAAACAATATTATTGATTAAAAATGATTGCAAGTGACTTACCTCAAGAAACCCCTCGAAATCTCTCCCAAAAATCGCCTTAGCCCGAGTTTGAAATGTCCAAAAATGATTAAAACCTCGGAACCCTTCGAATTAAAAACTCTGCCTGTGCTTTCGCACCTACGACTCACTTAGCCGCATTTGCAGTCTCGCAGGTGCGGGAATTATTTTCGCTTCTGCGATTGCCCATGAAGGCTATTGCCTTCGCTTCTGCGGACTATTCTCCGCTTCGAAGCGGTGTCGCACCTGCTCAAATTCCTTCGCTTCTGCGAAGCCGGATCCTTTTCCACTTTTCCACATCTGCGGAGCCTTTCTCGCACCTGCGATCTTGCAGATGCAGTTGATTTCACGCACCTGCGACGAGTCCCAGCTTCGCTTCTGCGTTTAGCCAGCCGCACCTTCGATCAAAACCTTCGCATGTGCAATCACACCAGAAGGTTCGTAACTTCAGCAATGCTTCAAGCCCCATTATCGATCTATTAACCATCCGAAATTAACCCGAGGCCCCCGGGACCTCAACTGAACATACCAGCAAGTTCTAAAACACGATACGAACTTAGTCGAGGATTCAAATCGCATCAAACAATATCAGAAATACGAATCGTGTCTCAATTCAAGCCTAATGAAAACTAGATAATTCCAACTTCTACAATCGATGCCGAAACCTATCAAATTAAGTACGATTGACCTCAAATTTTGCACACAAGTCATAAATGACACAACAGACCTACTCCAAATCTCGTAACCAAATTCCGAGCTCGGTAACCAAAAAGTCAACCCTTGGTCAAACTTCTCAATTTCCAAAACTTTTAATTTTTTTACTTTTGTCATTTCAAGCCTAAATCAACTACAGACCTCTAAATCACTATCCGGACACACTCCTAAGTCTGAAATCACCCAACGAAACTATCGGAACATCGAAACTCCATTCCGAAATCATTTACGCATAAGTCCACATCCAATCAATCTTTACAACTTAAGTTTCTAACCTTGAGACTAATTAAGTGTCTCAACTCCTTCTGGAACATCCCCGGATCCGAACCAGCTACCCCGTAAGTCACATAGCAATAATTAAGTCTGAAATAAATTGTAAACAAGGGGATGAGGCTACAACACTCAAAATGACCGGCGGGTCATTACAGGATTAATGCAAAAGAAAAACTCAAAAACATTTAGGTAACCTATGATAGACCATGCACCAGGTAGCTTTAACTTTTTACAATTTTGAGAATAACTTCTAGTGAGCTTTTTATAATTTAAGTTTTCTGGGCAACTTAATTACTCATGAAATATACACTTCCATCATGAAACTAAGAAATATACTCTCTCCGTTCCACATTAAGTGATCAATTTGCTTTGGGCACACCCATTAAGGAAATACTAAATTCTAGACGAAAATAGTTAATATGACTAAATTACCCTTCATTAAATATTGCACCACAGTTATAGTAGCACTTATTTCTCTTCTCAAATGTGAGGAGTAAATGACTTTTTAGGGATACGTACATAAGGGTAATTTTGGAAACACAAATTAAATTTTTTCTTGATTATATAAATGGACGCTTATTTTAGACCAAAATAAAAAAACTAACTGGTCACTTATTGTGGACCGGAAGGAGTAATAAAAAATACATGATATGGGAGCCTGAAAAAAATGTGTTGAACACGGTGTCATGTTAGCGGTACATATTTTATATTTAACTAGTCTTAGAGTACGCGCTTTGCGCGTGTATTTATATTAATGGGTACTCAGTTTTTAAAAATCACATTATGTGTTTGAGTTATCAAATAAAAATTAGAAGAAGGGTATGTTATTTAAAATGATGAATATCGATCTCATTTGGCAAACTTAATGAAAGAAATCTTGCTCCATCAAAGTTTTTAGATGTTTTATTGTGATTTTTAAATGATTGACATTTCTATTGCCTAATACTGAAACAAATAAATCAGAAAATACTTTTATTGTTATTCAAAGATTTGTCAATAAAATAAATTAAAAAGTTAGATAATTGAATCTTTTGGTATCTTAGAGATTTGAGAATGAAAAGGTTGATCTTGTAGCTCACAACAAAACTGATAAATGATGATGCAAAGTCTAAGGATTGTTGTTGAGTTAATATCTTTTCAAAAATAACTTAATATAAAAAAAATATATATAAGGAGCTATCATTTGCTGAAATGAATGTGAAAAGAAACAAAAAGATAAATATAAAAATTAACTCACATTTAAAATAAATTTTATCTACTAATATTTTATCCTTATTGCTTTAAGTTTGTATTTTTATCAATTTGACTTTTAATACTATTACTAACTTTGCTCTGTTTTCTGATATCTCACTACCAATGCCTTTTTTTTATACATATAGAAATAAATTTATGTAGCCTAAGAGTTTGTCAAGTTAAAAAATTATTTTACTTATAAAAATTTGAAAAAAAAACTGAATGGGATGCTTTTAATTACTAATTAGTTAATTAATTCAAGAACTAACCATTGGTTCTCAACCTTAAAGCAAAAATTTGTTTTTTTACTGATTCAGATACATATTAGCTCAAACTTTAAATATTTAAATATAACTATAATTTCGACCAAGTATTTAAAACGTGGAAAACTCCTTCCCACCCTTTCAAATCTTAATTAATATTAGTTTATCTAAATTTAAATTTAATTAGATATATTTGCAATATACTCTAAGTACCTACATATTGGAGTTCGTACATTGTTCTAATAAGGAAAGATTTAATTCAAATAGTAGATAATCATGTCTAATATTTTAGTCTTATTAATTTTAGTTTGTATTTTAATCAATTTCACTCTTAATGCTATATTATAATTGATATTCGTCCTTTACTATTTTTTTCACCGCCAATTTGCTTGATCTTGTGGAAACAAATTTGTATATCAAAGTTTTTGTCAACCAAAAAATTAATTCTAGTTTGGAAAATAGTTGGATTATATTTTCTTGCAAATAATTAATTCAAAGACTTAATTATTTAATTTTATTGTGATAGTAACTCATTAGATTTTTGTTCATGCCAGATTTTAAATGCTGAATTATAACATGAAAAAATGACGATTATGTCACGTTACTAAAATAAAGAATAATCCATATAATGTAATTTAAATTTAAATTAGCTTTAAAGTTAAAAAAAATCAAATTAGCCCAAATGTTTTCCATGATGTTCCCCTATATTTTCTTACCACCATTGAACGTGCATATGTTGGGTGATTAAAGCGTTTAATTAATATAATTTTAGTTGATGTTAAAATCCTACATATTAAGTACTTAATATGGAATGATTACAGTTATATAAATAATTTAAATAAGGTAAATCTTAATTGATTTGAATTCCTAAATATTAGGACTTGATACATAACTTAATTAAGAAACTAAGTCCTAAATATTAGGAAATAATTTAAATTACTATTTTGTCCAATGTAAAATTTATTTTAAAAGGGTAAAAAAGGCGAACGACATTTCGTTAAGGGCCTTCGTGCTTTTAATATAGTATAAATATAGATATAGATATAGATAGATAGATATAGATTTGAAATCCTAAATATTAGGAAAATAATTAAATGACTATTCCTAAATATAAAAATAATAATTAAATGATGATTTTGTCTAGTATGAAAGTTATTTTTAAAAGTGTAAGAAAGACGAACGACATTTCGCTAATGGCTTTCGTACTTTTAATATAGTATAGATTAACATACTTTGAATTAACTTCCAGTGTTCAATAGGTAAAGCCTTTAAATAAGATATCCAAAATGAAAAAAACCGAACAAATTTAAGAGGCCGTCTATGTATTTTACCTCCAATTAATGAGTTCTCAACTTCCAAATTCAAGTTCTGTTGTTCCAATTTTCTTTTTTTTTAATTGAATTTCTTTTTTTTCCTGGTATACATCGCCTTTTTTCGTTATATGTTAGTATATAAATATGTTAACTAGATGAATCATATTGCTCAAAACTCAAAAAAAAAAA
>NC_031989.1:55242704-55301330 GCF_001879085.1 Nicotiana attenuata
GGGGGGGGGGGGAAGTATTGTAACATTCTTGATATTTTTGGACAAATAATAAAAACTAAATCGAATAATATGGCAAGTATTCGTTAATTTAGTTGAGATAGATGAGAAAAGATTATTAGATGAAAGTGGTATAATTAATAACTTCACATTTCAAAAAGATAAAAAAATAATTTTCAAAAAGTTAAAAAAAAAAAAAAGAATTTCAATATCAATGTACATAAATTTTATATAAAAATAAAAGCCTCTTCTTAAATTTTGTTTTATGGTACCATCTTTATTGAGCCGCCAATGGTATTATCGTCTAATTATGATCAAATGATATGTATTGTCACTTTAATTTAACTATTAAAATTAAATTATTTAATTTAGTGTGAGCATTGAGTGCATATAAGTATTTATCCCTAAAATCATAAATCGACTACCTATTTCACATTATGAATATTCTGTTTTTATCTCCCCCTCCCCAATATCTTAATATTGTATTTCTTTTTCTAAATTCACGAATGAATTACCCATTGCATATGACAAAGTGCTGAAAAGGAGGCGTTGAGAGAGAATAATTTACATCTAAGTGTAGCAGAACCAAATTTTCATAAATTTTTCTGTCCCTTGTACACAAAATTCAATTAATAACAAGGTAGAATTTGAATAGTCTTTTTCAACATAAGGGAAACAAAATTAAACAGGGGATATATTTTGTTTGTCATCTGTACTTGGTCTATCATGATCGTCATCGGTATATGGATAACAGTCACAAAATTCTCCCATGTCACAATAAGGTCTACAATGATGACCTACGGCTAAGTAGGCACAATCTTCATGGTTTAAGCATGCTAATTCACCTAGAGCTGTCGCTTTAAAACATAGAAAATCTGTATAAAAAAAAAAAAAAAAAAAAAAAAAAAAAAAAATCGTTAGTCATATGTATAATCATTATCTAATATATATAGTGGCTAGAAACAGCAATATCGATTGGCTATTTGTGTAAAGATCCCAAGAAAATGAGAGAGTCACAAACCTATTGCAACAATAAAAAGTATCATAGTATAAACCAACTTCAAGGATGACTTCTCCATATCTAGAATGCTTATGTAGTTATGTTTGCATTTTTCACTATTGTATAAAATTCTAGATACTTTTATAGTCTAGACAATAGTCTCATTTATGAGAAACTGCCGTTATATTTTGAGAAATATGCAATTTAATGTTCCATTTACTATTCCAAATTAAATGTAACTCCCTTTTTAAACCCTCGTACTTGTACATAATAATGGAGTAACATTGTATCTCAGGTTTTTCCTTGGAAATTAACGTATCATGAGTTAGTATGCTTTAACTTAGCAAGGAACAATCATTGTACTTATGAAATTAAATAATAGGTTAGATTATGATTAATTCTCTAACTAAAAAAAAGGAGAAAAGGTTAAAAAAAGAAAGAAAACGTTTTAGTTCAAAATCTTTGGATCGAGCACGGACCTATAATGGTTTCCTAATTCTACTAACGCAAACTATTGTTGAATAATGTCTTTATTTACCCGAGAATTTGCTCACCAAAATGATAATTTCACTAAGGAAATTAAACGAAGTTTTAATTATTGTCCAAGCTTTTAAAAAATGCTTTTAAGTAATTTTTTTCACAAGTGGTTTCCTAAAAAGTATTTTTGGGAAGAAACTACTTTTTTCTGCTTCTCAGAAATTGCTTATGTTTCTACTCAAAAGTATTTTTTCCCCTTCGAAAAACTTGGCCAAACACTTTTCTCAAAATTGAAATAAAGTCTATATATTTCTCATAATCACTTCCCAAGTGTTTTGAGTTCTCAAAGTTTTGATTTTTTAAATAGTTCTCAAAATCAATTTTAATTTGTGTCCCAAAATTTTGTGATGACCCAATAGGTCATCTTATGATTCAAAATCAAATATTGTGTTTCGTGGCCTGTAAAACTTCATTTTATCCCTCCTCGATTTGCGTGCGTAATCCGGACGTATTTCCGGAAAGCTTTTGTGTTAAAAGTTGATAAAAATAAGTATTTTTGATTTAAAACTTTATTTGAGTTGACTTCGGTCAACATTTTTGGTAAACGAACCCGAATTCGTATTTTGACAATCCCGGTAGGTCCGTATCGAAATATGGGACCTGGGCGTATGCCCGGAATCGGATTCGGAGGTCCCTAGCACGAGTTATGAATTTTTGATGCAAATTGAAAGTTTGAAAATTTAATAGTTTTTAAGAAATTATTAATGTTTGATCTTGTTGGTATCGGGTCTGTATTTAGGTTCCGGAGTCCGGTACAGGTTCATTATAATTTTATGACTTGTCTGTGAAATTTGGTGAGAAACGGAGTTGGTTTGACGTGATTCGGACGTCCGATTGTGAAAATAGGAATTTCAAAGTGTTCTTGAGAATTTCATTTGATTTGGTGCTAAATTCGTGGGTTTAAGTGTTATTTTGGCGATTTGATCGCACAAGCAAGTTCGTATGATATTTTAAGACTTGTGTGCATATTTGGTTTAGAGCTCCGAGGGCTTGAGTTTCGAATAGGCTGGTTGCGGATTGTCTCATAAGGTGCAGCTCACCTAAGTCCACGTATCAACCACGTCGTTGCGCCCACAAGGCCACTATCCATACATGTACCTGTACAATAAAATGTACAGCAAGTGTAGTATGAGTACAAAAACAACGCGTACCCAGTAAGTATCCCGTCTAATCTCGAAGAAGTAGTGACGAGAGGTCGACTCCGACACTTACTAGTGGTCCAATAATATGATAATATGAAATTCTAATTAGGCATGATATACAACGATAAGACTCAGGACAAGAAAATAACTGAACATGTCTTCCACATTATAAGAGCTTAAATCACTTCCTCCTTTTAAAACATGTGGTCACACAAACAGTGAATCTACATCAATTACACAAAAATCTTTCAGTTCTATTATGACACACAAATACCACCAAGGACGTTCGGTCCGATCCAACATAAATGTAAATTGTGCACTGCCGAGGGTCGAACGACACGAACCATAGATACATCTATTTATCCCGCTCGCGAATCATACATGCCACGCGGTCAAACATAATTTAAAGAATTACCCCGCTCGTGAATCATACATGCGACGCGGTCAAACATAATTTAAAAAATTACCCCGCTCACGAATCATACGTGCGACGCGGTTACACATAGAATTCTTAAGTTATTATAGTATTCTTCAATTCTTTTCAAAATACTAAGTTGAAATGAAAACTTTTAAGTTTCTAAATTTTTCCTCAATTTCTACTCCTTTCAAAACATTTAATATGCTAACTAAATCTCGCTTCTTCTCAAGGCAAACAGTAAATATGAATCAACAACAATATCAACAAGGCATGATGTAAGCCTAAAACTACCTGGACATACGCATAGCTAATAGCTACGTACGGACTCTCGTCACCTCGTGCGTACGTAGCCCCCCACAAATAGAAGCACATAATAATTTAGCTCACCTATGGGGTTAATTCCCTCTTACAAGGTTGGAAGGAGACTTACCTCGCTCCGAAGCCCACTTTCCGTCCAAGATTATGCTCAAACCCTCAATTCGGTGTCGAACAATCCAAAACTGATGAAATAGTGTATAAACTAATCAATACATGTTCAAAAATTCATATTCCAACTATTAAGGTGATTACCCAGCCCTAAATGTAAGATTCCTAAAATTCACCCCCGGGGCCCACGTGCCGGATTTCAGATATTTTCGAAGAAAGTTGTTACCCATAACCTTATGAAACAAATATATGATTTTTACCAAATTCCATAACCATTTTCGTGGTTAAATCTTATTTTTATACAAAATTTAGGTTTTCATCTAAACCTTTGATTTCACCAATTTTTACATGTTAATCTATCCATAATTTATGTATTAAACCCATGTTGTATAGAAATTACTTACCTCAAAGTGCTAGGTGAAACCCTCTTCCAAAAGCTCCAAAAATCGCCCAAATCCGAGACTCAAAACTAATAAATGAGCAAAAAATGGCTGACTCCCGTTTTTAGGCATTCTGCCTGGCAAGTCGCATGTATGAAATGCGACTTTGCCTGATTTTCGGGCAAAAATAAACTACTACGAGCCTTCAATCAACGGATCATAACGTTTTGTACAAATGTCCAAATGATGAATAGATTAATTTTCTGGAAACTAGAATCAAAGATCTAAAACTTTCATTTTTTGGTCATCTCTGAGTTCCTTATAGATTTCGAGATATAAGCTGCCAAAGTCAGCCATGTGCAACACAAATTTCTTCTTCATCTTCCCGGACAGCCTGTAGTATAACAGTCATAATTTTTTGTACTCAAATCCAAATGCTAAATGGTTTGGTTTTCTGAATACTAGACACAAAGGGCTACAACTTTCTTTTTCGGATCATCTCCAAATTCCTTATAGATTGCAAGATATGAGCTTCCAAAATCGGCTCCACGCATCAGAAATTTTCTGGCGAACAACTTCTGCAACAGAAAATTTCAGAAGCTTTCTTTGTCCGAAATCCACCCGAGGCCCTCGGGACCTTAGCTAGTTATACCAACATGTCCCAAAACATGATATGAACTCGCTCGAGGTCTCAAATCACATCAAACAATGTCGAAATCATGAATCGCACCCCAATTCAAGCTTAATGAACTTTAGAACTTCAAACTTCTACATCCGATTGACCTCAAATTTTGCACACAAGTCACATCCTACATTACAGACCTACTCCAACTTCCGGAATCGGAATCCGACCCCAATAGCAAAAGGTCCACTTCCGGTCAAACTTCTTAAAAACCTTCAAATTTCTAACTTTCGCCAAATGACCCCAAAATGACTTACGGACCTCCTACTCCACTTCCGGACGCGCTCCCAATACCATAATCACCATATGGAGCTATTCCCAGACTCGGAATCCCAAACGGACATCGATAACATTAATATTCACTTCAATCCAAATTTATGAAATTCTTTCAAAATGCCAACCTTCCACAATAGGCGCCGAAACGCTCCCGGGCCATCCAAAAACGATCCGGACATACGGCCAAGTCCAAAATCATTATATGAAACTGTTGGAACCTTCTAATCCCGATACCAAGGTCGTTTACTTAAAATCAACCCTTAGTCACTTAAAGCTTCCGAAATGAGAATTCTCTTTCCAAATCTACTCCGAACTTCCCGAATTTCAATTCCGACCACGCGTACAAGTCATAATACCTGAAGTGAAGCTGCTCATGACCTCAAACCGGCAAACGACGCGTTAGAGCTCAAAACAACCGGTCGGATCATTACTAAATAAGATGTCCAAATACAAAAACCGAACGAATTCAATTTCTGTTGTTTTAATTTTCTTATTTAATTGAATTTTTTGTTCTTTAAAAATTTTATTTTGCTGATATACATTGCCTTTTTCGTTATATGTTAGTATATATAAATATGTTAACTAGATGAATCTTATTGCTCACAACTAAAAGAAATATTAAAGGAAAAGTATTGTCACATTCTTGATATATTTTAGACAATAATAAAAACTAAATCGAACAATATTATGGCAAGTTTTAGTTAAATGAACAACTTTTTAATTTAGTTGAGATAGATGAAAAATGATTATTCGATGAAACTGGTTATAAAAGATTAATTAATCAATTTACATTTCAAAAGTTAAAAAAATCATTTTCAAATATTAATCTACATGAATTTTATTTTTAAAAAATCTAAAAGCCTCTTATTAAATTTTTGTTTTAATCCACCATCTTTGTTGAGCCGCTCATGATGTTATTATTTAATCACGATCAAATGATATGTATTGTCACTTTAATTTTAACTACTAAAATTAAATTACCCACTGCATATGGCAAAGTGCTAAAAAGGAGGAATTGAGAGAGAATAATTTATATCTGAGTGTAGTATAGAACCAAACTTTCATAAATTTTTCTATCCTTCGTATACAAAATTCAATTAATAACAGGGTAGAATATGATTATTCTCTTTTTAGAAAGACAAAGAAAACATAAGATAAACAAAAATTAAACAGGGAATATATTTTGGTCGTCGTCTGTACTTGTAATATCATGATCTTCAACGGTATATGGATAACAGTCACAAAATTCTCCCATGTCACAATAAGGTCTACAATGATGACCTACAGCTAAGTAGGCACAATCTTCATGTTTTAAGCATGCTAATTCACTTGATGTCGCTTTAAAACATAGGAGATCTGTAAAAAAAAATATCGTTAGTCATATATATATATGACTAGGATATATATATATATATATATATAATATTTAGTGGTTGGAAACAGCAATATCGATTGGCTATTTGTGTAAAGATCCCAAGAAAATGAGCGAGAGTTACAAACCTATTGCAACAATAAGAAGTGTCATAGTATAAACCAACTTCAAGGATGACTTCTCCATATCTAGAATGCTTATGTAATTATGTTTGCCTTTTTCACTATTGTTATAAATTTTTAGACACTTTTATAGTTTAGACAATAGTCTAATTTATGAGAAACTGCCGTTATATTTTGAGAAATATGCAATTTAATGTTCCATTTACTATTCCAAATTAAATGTAACTCACTTTTTAATCCCTCATACTTGTACATAATAATGGAGTAACATTGTATCTCAAGTTTTTTCTCGGAAATTAACGTATCATGAATTAGTATGCTTTAACTGAGCAAGGAACAATTATTGTACTTATGAAATTAAATAATAGGTTAGATTATGATTAATTCTCTAACTAAAAATAAGGAGAAAAGGTTAAAAAAAGAAAGAAAACGTTTTAGTGCAAAATCTTTGGATCGAGCACTGACCTATTATGGTTTCCTAATTCTACTAACGCAAACTATTGTTGAATAATGTCTTTATTTACCCGAGAATTTGCTCACCAAAATGATAATTTCACTAAGGAAATTAAACGAAGTTTTAATTAGATCATATGTTTCTAATAAAAAGTGCATTTAATTAGGTCATGTCTTTGTAATTCAATTTATAATTATGCTCTTGTTTTTTTCTTCATACGTAGACACTGTAGGCAAATAACACGGGAAGATAATAATAATATTGCAATAATATTATTTGTAAGCACATACACGAATTGACTTGAGTTTCAGCAATGTGAAATATATTTTCAGGATTAAACAAGCCTACCTTTATTTATTTAGAGGATACAGGAATCAATAAAATATTAAAATTACAAACCCAGCTATTTAAAAGAGGGAACAAAAGAAATTTAACTACTAAAATGAAAAGAACGACAACAAAGGAAAGCTGATGAAGGCCGAAAATAGAAGGAAAGAAGTCAGAAGGATTTCTTTGTCTTTTCTAGTCTAATTGAAAGCATATATAGGCACATGTGCATGGATCCAATATGCTGAGGGAAAAGAACGTGATAAATGTAATTGCCACTTTTCAAAAGCATTTTGTGATTTATCTCATAACTTCTAGAAGAGTTGCCACATAATTTTGATTAAAATATTTGTCAACAATAGGCTTTTTTTTTTTTTGAGGATAAAAGATATTTATTTCAATAGAGATAAAACATTACATAGTACTAGCAGAAATATCTGCAGAAGTAGAGCAAGCCTCGAGGACATTTACATTCCCCATTTCGGCTAAATTTAAACAGACAATAGAGCTAAGTTTTTTTTATCAAGTACACACAACCATTCTTATCCATTGCTAGGTTATTTAGTACTAGGGGCAATGGATTAACAAAAACTTGTTTTTTCCTTGCATGCTTGAGTCCATCCTTGGCCAATTTATGGGCCACCTTGTTTCCTTCTCGGAAGTTATGGATGATCATCGGGTGCCTCAGCTGGTGCATTAACCACCTGCAATCAGTTATAATAGTTGTATAAGACATAGTATTTGATTGAAAAGCTTTAATGAGGTCTGTTGCGTCCGTTTCCTCTATTAGTGGTGAGAGACCATGATGGAGGGCTGTCAAGAGTCCAAATTTTAAGGCTTCTAATTCAGATTGTAGCGGGGATGAAGAAGGTTTTGAATGTTGGAAACCCAGCATCCACTCTCCTCTATGATTTCTAAAAACACCTTCCAAACCTCCCATGTTTGAATTGTCGTTGAAAGCACCATCGATGTTTAGTTTTATGAAATTGTGAGGAGGTTTGTTCCAGGTAACCTTAATAGCAACAGATTATGTTATTGTAGCTTCCTTAGTAGTGAGATAATAATATTCTAGGGCTAGAGAAATTGCATGGGAGTGATTATATTTCAGGGACAAGTTGTTATGATTATTGTTGTTCCTATTTGACCAAATAGTCCAAATAACAAAGGGAAATAAGTTTTCCCAAGATAAGATGGTGGGGGATGAAGTAGTACTGATGTTCCTAATCAGGTGTATCCAATCCCTAGTGTTTTTAACCTGAGAAAAGCAAATTCCTAACGATGACCAGAAATAGCTAACTGAGTCACACTTCAAGAAAATGTGCTCAATTGTCTCTTCCCCCTTTTTGCAAACCGGGCAAATAGGGTCAATGTTTATGCCTATGTGCTGAAGATATTGACGAGTAGGGAGCCTATTGTGGAGGCACTTCCACATGAGAAACTTAGTTTTGTTGGGACATTTTGAACTCCAGACCCAATAAAAGAACTAGGATTATTTAAGCTATGGTTAAAAAGACTGTAGCAGGATTTGGTGGTAAAAATACCATTTGAATTTAATTTCCAGTAGAAAGAGTCATGTTTGTTTTATTAGGCTCAAGTGAACAGATGGCATTTTGGATATGAGGGGGCAATTCAAACGGAATTTTTGAGAAATCCCACTTGTTACCTAGTCGCAGGTCCTTTATACCAAGATTAATAGAGGATAATGGGAGGGGTCCCTCTATGATATTCCTAAGGGTAGTGACTTTAGGAATCCAGTTGGAATCCCAAATATTCATGGAAGAATTTTGATGAGGGATCCATTTTAGCCCTTTGTTACAAATTTCCCAACCCTTGACAATACTCTTCCAAATGAAAGAAGTGTGTTTATGATTTTTTGAAGTGTCATAGAGAGATGAGAGAGATTGAGACCAAGGAAGAAGAGGATTGTGAAGGATTCTCCATGATAGACTTGCTAGGGCAACTAGGTTTTTGTCTTTTGCCGCATGGATCCCAATACCCCCATTCTTTTTATCTTTTGTCAGTGTATCCCAAGAAAGAAGGTGTATTTTCTTTGAGGGTCGTGGAGCCCCAAATAAATCTTTTTTGAATTTTGTCAATGCTTTTTAGTATCTTGATAGGCAAGAAATTATATTGCGTGACATGATTTGGTATACTATTAAGAGAAGCATTTGGTAAGATGGTCCGGCCAGCCATAGACTTCCACGAGGACAATTTAGTATTCATTTTGTCAATGATGAATGGGTAGTCGGAGGGCCTAGGTTTTGTGTTTGTTATAGAAAACCCTAGGTATTTACCAAAAGAATTGCTACATTTTATGTCGAAAAACTTGGATAGCTCCTTTTTTGTACTAGGTCAACCACAGGCTTTAAAATATTGTCACAGACGCATTTACGTCTAATTCAAAAGGGCATTGAATAAGTTGAATTGCACGTTCTTTTTCATCCTTTTCAAATTTTCAAGAATTGAAGTTTGAAGTAAGAAAATTGAACGAGTGAAACTACCTAACATATTAATTTTTTCCAGGACAAATGCATAGACGCCCTCTAAACTTGTAAGATATTTTTTATTTATAGCATGTTGGGCCAAGCTTTTAAAATCAACTTATTTTGAAACATATTTTTTTCATTTATGTTTGGCTAACTAATTTAAAAAGCACTTCCGAGCAGCAATTACTGTTTGACCAAGCTTTTAAAAAGTATTTTTAAGTAATATTTCTCATAAGTGCTTTTTCAAAAAGTGCTTTGGAAAGAAACTATTTTATTTTTTTGCTTCTTAGAAATTGCTTATGCTACTACTCAAAAACACTTTTTTCCCTTCGAAAAACTTGCCTATATACTTTTCTCAAGATTGAAATAAAGTCTATATAATTTCTCATAATCACTTCCCAAATGTTTTGAGTTCTCAAAATTTTGATTTTTTTTGATAGTTCTCGAAATCAATTTTAATGTATGTCCCAAAAAAATTGATTTTAAATGTTAGTGGATTGTGAATCCACCATCCGCAGGTTCAATTCCCATCGTTCGTGTGATGACCCAAAAGGTCATCTTGCGTTTTAAAATTTGATTCCACGCTCTTTAGCTTTAAAAATTCCATTTTTACCCTCCTCGATTTGTGTGCACAGTCCAGGCGTGTTTCAGGAAATCTTTTACGTTGAAAGTTGATGAAAATAATAATTTTTACCTTAAAAGTTGATTTTAGTTGACTTCGGTCAACGTTTTGAGTAAACGGATCTTGACCCGTGTCTTGACGATCCCGGTGGGTCCATAGTAAAATATGGGACCTGGGCATATCCCCGGAATCGAATTCCGAGGTCCCTAGTCCGAGATATAAATTTTTTAAAAAAATTGAAAGACTGAAAATCTAATGATTTTAAGAATTTGGTTAATGGTTGATCTTGTTGGTATTGAGCCCGTATTTTGGTTCCGGAGCCCGGTAAAGGTCCAAAATAATATTCATACCTTATCTGTGAAAGTTGGTGAGAAACGGAGTTGATTTGACGTGATTCGGATGTCCGGTTGTGAAAATAGGAATTTTAAAGTGTTCTTGAGAATTTCATGTGATTTGGTGCTAAATTCGTGTAACGACCCGACCGGTCGTTTTGAGCTTTTGCACTTTGATCGCCAGTTCTCGGGCATGACTTCCCCCGTGTGATGTATTACGACTGATGTAGATCGTTGGTTTTGATTTCAGGGAAAATCGGATTGAATTTGAAAGAATAGTTTCAGTTGAAAGCTTTGAATTTGAAAGGTTTGACCAAGAATTGACTTATTTGTATATGAGCTCAGATCGGAATTTTTATGATTTGGTTAGCTTCGTTGGGTGATTTATAACTTAGGAGCGTGATCGGAATTGGTTTTGGAGGTCCGGAGTAGAATTTGGCTTGAAATGGCGAAGTTGAGATTTCGACGATTTTCGGTTGGTAGGTCAGATTTTGATCCGGGAGTCGGAATGGAATTCCGAGAGTTGCAGTAGCTTTGTTATGTCATTTGGGATGTGTGTGCAAAATTTCAGGTCATTTGGACGTCGTTTGGTCGGGTTTTTGATCGAAAGTGTATTTCGGAAGTTTTTGGAAACTTAGGCTTGAATTCGATGAGTTTTGAGTAATTTGATGTTGTTTGAGGTGTTTGATGATTGGAACAAGTTTGAATGATGTTATGGGTTATGTTGGTAGGTTTGGTTGAGGTCCCGAGGGCCTCGGGTGTGTTTCGGGAGGTTAAGCCGATCAATTTCATGCTTTGAGGACTTCAGAAAATAGCAGGTTTCAGTTCTGGCATTTTGTTCATCGCGATCGTGTTGGTTCTCTCGCGATCGCATAGAAGCCTTGGAGGGAGCAGTTAAATTGTTCTTCGCGTTCGCACAAGTAGGGATGCGATCGCATAGTTGGGTGAAATCGTTGATCGCGAACGCGTAGGGCTGGTCGCGTTCGCATAGAGTAAGGTGGACCTGAGGCATTGGTTGGAAATTGTTCATCGCGAACGCGGAGGGTGGTCCGCGATCGCATAGAGTAATATGGCAGTGCATCGCGTTCGCATGGGTTCTGTTGCGTTCACATAGAGTTAAATCTGAGGGCTGAGCATTTGTGCTTCGCGATCGCGAAGGTCTTCCCGCGATCGCATAGAAGAAAATATCCCTGGGCAGAATGTTTTTAAAGTCATCTTGTTCGCGAATATGGGTCTATTTTCACCCATGGCTGCTCGTTTTTGGAGATTTTTGAAGGAAATTAAAGAGGGATTCAAGAGGAATTGACTTGACGTAAGAATCTTGGTCTTAAAACTCGATTATATTGTGAAATCCACCTAGAAATTCATGGAAACTAAGCCTAAAGTTTAAGAACTAGGGCTTGAGAAATTGGACTTTTGAATTGGGATTTGAAGGACCATTTGAGGTCGGATTTGAGAACTTTTGATATGTATGAACTCGTGAGAAGATAAGGAATCTATTGATGTGAAAATTTCAGAGTTTCGAGAAGTGGGCCCGGTGCTCGAGTTTTGGTAATTTTGGGATTTGTATCTGTTATTGATTGTTTTCGCTTGGGCTTTGTTCCCTTAGCATATTGAGGGGCAAAGGCATCGAGAGCTAGAGATTTCGCCGGTTCGAGTTGAGTAATGATTGTAAATGATATCCTGAGGGTTTGAAACCCCCGATTTGCATATCGTAGTGCTATATTGAGGTGAGACATGCGCTTGATGATGAGCGCGGAGTCGTTTACTACTGGGGATTGTGACTTGGTCCGTCCCGATTGATGATTTTACCGCGTATTTGACTGAAACTTATTTGTTACCATCATGATTTGGGTTGATCGCCATATTTGGGCTTCGTGCCAGTTATTTGAACCCTCCGGGGATTTTCATCTCTATTTCCTTACTGTTTTGACCCATTACTTGAACTCGGTCTTGTTGATATTTACTGTTTTTACAAACTCAGCCACTTTTTCAAAGATTTGAAACTTAAATGATATTTCTAAAAGGATGCTTTGGGCTGAGAACTACTGTTTTACTAATGCCCGAGGGGCTTGTGATGATTTGCGAACTGAGCGAGGCCGAGGGCCATATGTGAGGATATGCTGAGTGATATGAGGCCGAGGGCTTGAGATACATTTATACGCCACGAGGTGGCTTGAGTGATGTGAGACCGAGTGCCGAGTGATATGAGGCCGAGTGCCGAGAGATGATGCCACAAGGTGGCTTGATATAGCACTTGGGCCGTAAGGGGCCCCTCCGGAGTCTGCACACCCCCAGTGAGCGCAGTCGACTAGATATATGGATCGGGCTGCACGCCGCAGCGATATATGGATCGGGCTGCACGCCGCAGCGATATATAGATCGGGCTGCACGCCGCAGCGGTTACTAAATGGTACATACTGAGTGTGAGTGCTGATGCGAGTGATTGTGAGGTAGCCCGAGGGGCTGGTACTGTTCTGAGATATTGCCCGAGGGGCGAACTTCCATGTGTTCATCTTTCATATTTACTTGTCATTTTACCTGTTATACTGTGGTATTTGTGCCCGAGGGGCGGACTTTCTGTGCTTATCGGCACTAACTATTTTGCAATCATTGCGTAATTGTTGAAAAAGTCATTTTCAAAAGAGGTTTAAACTGAGCTAAGATATTTCTAAAGATTTTACAGCTTCACTGCTTTTCTCAAAGGGTTTTACACTGCTTCTATACAGCATGTTAGTTGCTTTACGTGATTTCTTACTGCTCTGTTATTATTTACCTTTATTACTCACTGAGTTGGAGTACTCACTTTACTCCCTGCACCCCGTGTGCAGATGCAGGTATTTATTCACCCGGTAGCAGGTTTGAGCTGATCGGAGGCTGAGCTATCGGAGTTTAGCGAGGTGGCTGCCAGCGTTGGCAGCACCGCTTTTCCCCCTTTTGTTCATTATTCTTGTTTCGTATATTTTTAGACCTTGTAGTTGTATTTACACCCTAATAGATGCTCGTGACTTGTGACACCCCGGTTTGGGCTGTGTTGGGTTGTGCTTTCGTTAATTATATCATTAAATCATATTTAAACTATTTATTAATGTTTAACTATTCTTGAAAAGGGCTGGAGGAGGAGTCCAGACTCCTACTACTCACACTCCGGAGCAGATGGCTCCCCAGTTTCAGAATCCAGCAGCTCATCCAATAGGAGTAGCTTAGCCGGTTGTTGCGGCACATCTCGGTGATGGGTCAGCTATGTCTTCTGAGGCCTTATGGAGATTGGATAGGTTTATCAAGCTCTTTCCAGTACATTTCAGTGGTGCTACTTCAGAGGATCCCCAGGAGTATCTTGACAGCTGTCATGAGGTTCTTCGGAACATGGGTATATTGGAGACCAATGGGGTCGACTTTGCTGCATTTCAGATGACTGGTTCCGCCAAGAAATGGTGGAGGGATTACTTGTTGACCAGACCAACTGGGTCGCCTGCTCTTACTTGGGACCAGTTCTCTCATCTCTTCTTAGAGAAGTAACTACCTATCACCTTGCGAGAGGAGCGTCGCCGTCAGTTCGAGCGTCTCCAGCAGGGCAGCATGACTGTTACTCAATATGAGACCCGTTTTGTGGATCTGTTCCGTCATGCTATTGTTCTGCTTCCTACTGAGAGAGAGAGGGGGTAGGGAGGTTTATTAAGAGACTTGCTCAGCCTATTAGATTGCAGATGGCTAAGGATACTAGGAGCGAGATTTCTTTTCAAGATACGGCCAATGCCGCCAGATGAGTCGAGATGGTTCTTAGACAGGGTGGTCAGGGGTAAGACAAGAGACCTCGTCATTCCGGTGGATCAACGGCGCCTCATCTGGAGGCAGGGGTACTTTTAGCAGAGGCCATCCTCCCAGGCCGTTCTATTCATCGCTTCAGGCATCCCACTGTGCCTTAGGGAGTCGTGGTCATTATGTTCCTACTTTTGGGCAGCCAGCCTATAGTGCACCACCAGCTCCTATCAGTGCACCTGCTATTCAGAGTTATTATCGTGGTCAGCCGGCTCGTCCGGGTCAGTCTCAGTTTCCACAACAGAGTATCAGGATGGATGTTTCGAGTGTGGTAGTTATGGGCATATCAAGAGGACCTGTCCGAGATTATTATGTGTTATGCCACAGCATCAGAGTTCTCGTGCCATAGTTCTGGCACCAGTTGCTGCACCGCCTGCTCAACCAGCCAGAGGCAGGGGCCAGGTAGCCAGATGTAGGGGCCAGATTGTTAGAGGTGGAGATCAGGCCGTTAGAGGTGGAGGTCCACCAGCTAGAGGTCATCCTAGGGATATGGTTCAGAGTGGTAGGGCCCAGCCCCGATGATATGCTTTCCCAACTAGACCTGAGGCTGAGTCATCGATGCTGTTATTACAGGTACTATTTCAATTTGCATAAAGATACTTCAGTTCTATTTGATCTGGGGTCTACTTACTCCTATGTGTCATCTTATTTTGCTTTATATTTGGTTGTGCCTCGTGATTCTTTGAGTGCCCATGTATATGTGTCCACACCTGTGGGGGATGCTATTATTGTAGATCGTGTATATCGTTCATGTGTGGTCACTATTGGGAGTCTTGAGACCAGTGTAGACCTTCTGCTCTTAGATATGGTGGATTTCGATGTTATATTGGGTATGGATTGGCTGTACCTTATCACGCTATTTTAGACCGTCACGCCAAGGTAGTGACATTAGCCTTGTCGGGGTTGCCTCGATTAGAGTGGAGAGGGACTCTTGGCCATTCTACCAGTAGGGTTATTTCTTATATGAAGGCTCGGCGTATGGTCGAGAAGGGGTGTTTGGCCTATTTAGCTTATGTTCGTGATTCTAATGCGGAGGTTCCTTCTATGGACTCTGTGCCTATTGTTCGTGAGTTTCCAGAGGTATTTCCTGCAGACCTGCCGGGGATGCCACCCGAAAGGGATATTGACTTTTGTATTGATTTGGCTCCGGGCACTCAGCCCATTTCCATTTCGCCATACCGGATGGCCCTACCAGAATTGAAAGAGTTGAAGGAACAGTTGCAAGATTTGCTTGGTAAGGGCTTCATTAGACCTAGTGTCTCACCCTGGGGTGCACTGATTTTGTTTGTGAAGAAGAAGGATGGGTCTATGAGGATGTGTATAGATTATCGGCAGTTGAACAAAGTCACCATCAAGAACAAGTATCCGTTAACGAGGATTGATGATTTATTTGATCAGCTTCAGGGTCCCAAGGTGTTTCCGAAGATTGATTTGAATTTGGCTACCATCAATTGAGGATTAGGGCATCCGATGTCCCTAAGATAGCTTTTCGGACACGGTATGGGCAATATGAGTTTCTAGTGATGTCTTTTGGGTTGACCAATGCCCCAGCATCATTTATGGATTTGATGAACCGAGTGTTCAAGCCTTATTTGGATTCCTTTGTGATTGTGTTTATTGATAACATCTTGATATACTCCCGTAGTCGGGAGGAGCATGAGCAGCACCTTAGGACAGTGCTCCAAACTCTGAGGGACAGTCAGTTGTATGCTAAATTTTCGAAGTGTGAGTTTTAGTTGGATTCAATCACTTTCTTGAGCCACGTTGTATCAACAGAGGGCATTCAGGTAGATCCTAAGAAAATTGAGGCAGTCAAGAGCTGGCCTAGGCCCACTTCAGCCACGGAGATCGGGAGATTCTTGGTCTTGGTGGGTTATTACCGTCGATTTGTGGAGGGGTTTTCATCTATAGCAGCCCCATTGACTAGGTTGACCCAAAAGGGTGCCCCGTTCAGATGGTCGGACAAGTGTGAGACGAGCTTTCAGAAGCTCAAGACATCTTTAACTACTGCATCGGTGTTGGTGTTACCATCAGGTTCAGTATCTTATACGGTATATTGTGATGCCTCCCATGTTGGGCTCGGAGCAGTATTGATGCAGGAGGGCAGGGTGATTGCATATGCGTCTCGGTAGTTGAAGGTTCATGAGATGAATTACCCTGTCCATGATTTAGAGTTGGCAGTCATTGTTCATGCGCTGAATATTTGGAGGCACCATCTTTATGGCGTGTCATGTGAGGTTTTCACGGATCATCGCAGCCTTCAGTATTTGTTCAAGAAAAAGGATCTCAATTTGAGGCAGAGAAGGTGGTTAGAGCTATTGAAAGACTATGATATCACCATCTTATATCATCCCGGGAAGGCCAATGTGGTGGCCGACGCATTGAGTAGGAAGGCAGCGAGTATGGGCAGCCTTGCGTTCATTCCGGTCGGTGAGAGGCGGCTAGCATCAGATGTTCAGACTTTGGCCAATCAGTTTGTCGAGTTGGATATTTTAGAGCCCAGCCGTGTTCTAGCTTGCATAGTCGCTCGGTCTTCCTTGCTTGAGTGTATCAAAGACCGGCAGTATGATGACCCTCATTTGTTGGTCCTTAGGGACACAGTGCGGCACGGTGGTGCCAAGAAGGTTATTGTTGGAGATGATGAAGTTTTGAGGATCCATGGTCGCGTGTGTGTGCCTAATATTGATGGGCTTCGTGAGTTGATTCTTGAGGATGCCCACAGTTCTCGGTATTCTATTCACTCGGGCGCCGCCAAGATGTACTAGGACCTGCGGCAGCATTATTGGTGGAGGTGGATGAAGAAGGATATAGTTTCTTATGTAGCTCGGTGCCTGAATTGTCAACAGGTGAAGTACGAGCATCAGAGACCCGGTGGTTTGCTTCAGCAAATAGAGATTCCTGAGTGGAAATGGGAGCGCATAACTATGGACTTTGTTGTTGGACTCCCACGGACTCAAAGGAAGTTCGATGCCGTTTGGGTCATTGTGGATAGGCTAACTAAGTCATCATACTTCATTCCTGTGGAAGTTACCTATTCTTCGGAGCGGTTGGCAGAAATTTATATTCGGGAGATCATCCGTCTTCATCGTGTCCCCGTGTCTATCATTTCTGATCGAGGTACGCAGTTCACCTCGCACTTCTTGAGGGTAGTACAGTGTGAGTTGGGTACACGGGTTGAGCTGAGCACAACATTTCATCCTCAAACGGACGGGCAGTCCGAGCGTACTATTTAGATCTTGGAGGATATGCTCCGCACTTGTGTTATAGACTTCGGAGAAGTTCTTTCCCCTTGCAGAGTTCGCCTACTACAATAGCTACCAGTTCGCCTACTAATCCCTATGAGGCATTATATGGTAGACGGTGCACATCGCCAGTTGGGTGGTTTGAGCAGGGGGAGGCTCAATTGTTGGGTACTGATCTAGTATAGGAGGCCTTGAACAAGGTCAAGATTATACAGGATCGACTTTGCATAGCTCAGTCCAGGCAAAAGAGTTATGCCGATCGTAGAGTTCGTGATGTGGCATTCATGGTCGGGGAGAGGGTGTTGCTTCGGGTGTCACCCATGAAGGGTGTCATGAGGTTTGGAAATAAGGACAAGTTGAGCCCTAGATATATTGGACCTTTTGAGATTCTCGAGAGAGTGGGAGAGGTGGCTTATAGGCTTGCGTTGCCTCCGGGATTATCAGCAGTTCATCCAATGTTTCATGTGTCCATGCTCCGGAAGTATCATGGTGACCCGTCTCACGTGTTAGATTTCATCTCTGTCCAGTTGGACAAGGATTTGACTTACGAGGAGGAGCCGGTGGCTATTTTAGCCCGGCAGGTTCGTCAGTTGAGATCAAAGAGTTATCCTTCAGTTCGAGTGCAGTGGAGAGGTCAGCCCGCTGAGGCAGCTACTTGGGAGTCCGAGTCTGACATGCGGAGTAGATATCCCCACCTATTCACCCGTTCAGGTACTTTTCTATATCCGTTCGAGGATGAACGGTTGTTTTAGGAGTGGAGAATGCGATGACTCAAAAGGTCATCTTGCATTTTAGAACTTGATTCTGCGCTCTTTATCTTTAAAAATCCCATTTTTACCCTCCTCAATTTGCGTGCGCAGTCCGTGCATGTTTCCGGAAAGCATCTAGGTTGAAAGTTAATGAAAATAATAATTTTTGCCTTAAAAGTTGATTTTAGTTGACTTCGGTCAATGTTTTGAGTAAACGAAACCCGTGTCTTGACGGTCCTGGTGGGTCCGTAATAAATTATGGGACCTGGGCGTATGCCCAAAATCGAATTCTGAGGTCCCTAGTTAGAGATATGAATTTTTGTTAAAAATTGAAAGATTGAAAATCTAATGATTTTAAGAATTTGGTTAATGGTTGATCTTGTTAGTATCGGGCCCGTATTTTGGTTTTGGAGCCCATTACAAGTCCAAAACAATATTTATACCTTATCTGTGAAATTTGGTGAGAAACGGAGTTGATTTGACGTGATTCGGACGTCCGGTTGTGAAAATAGAAATTTTAAAGTGTTCTTGAGAATTTCATGTGATTTGGTACTAAATTCGTAGTTCTAGGTGTTATTTTGGCGATTTGATCGCACGAGCAAGTTCGTATGATATCTGTAGACTTGTGTGCATGTTTGGTTTGGAGCCCCGAGGGCTCGGGTGAGTTTCAGATAGGCTACGGAGTGATTTGAAACTTAGGAAATTGCTAGTGTTCTTCAGTTCTTGTTGCAGGCCTCTTCGAGATCAGGCTTCGCATTTGCGACCACTGTCGGGTTCGCATTTGCGAGTTAAGTAGTCCTCTCATTTGCGAAGTTGGTCAAGGGAAGAGGTTCTTCACATTTGCGAAGAAGAGAGGTCGCAATTTCGATCCCAGATTCGCATTTGCGAACAATGTGTTCGCATTTGCGATAGAAACAGAAATGCGACAGGTTCGCATTTACGATACCTTTCTCGCATTTGCGAGCTTCGCAATTGCGAAGATCAGGTCGCAAATGCGACATCTGCAGGTGTGTAAAAGTGAAGTTAGACGGGATTTTTCATTCATTCTTCAAATTTTCATAACCTAAAACACAAGTGGCGATTTTCCAAAGACTTTTTCTTCCCCAAATCATAGGTATGTGATTCTAAACTAGTTTCTTTCAATCTTTCACTTCATTTTGCAAGATTTCAACCTAGAATCTAAGGTTTTCGTGGTGGAATTGGGGACTTTTTGGTAGAAACTAGGGATTTGAAATTTGGGGATTTTGACCTCAATTTGAGGTCGGATTCTAAAACCAATTGTATATCCGGGCTCGAAGGTGAATGGGTAAACGGGTTTTGGTTCAAATTTCGGGTTTGGCCCAAGCAGGCCCGGGTATTGGATTTTGTTCACTTTTTACAAAATGGCCTAATTTGAATTCTTTGCAATCGTGGGTAGTTCCTAAGGCTTAAGTTGAATCGTTTGGTTGGTTTTACTAGAATCTATTGGTCCGGATGCTTGTGTGAAGGGAAAATCAGTAATTGAGCATTGAGTGTCTTGTGGAGCGAGGTAAGTGTTATGTCTAGCCTTGACTTGAGGGAATTAGGAACCCTCGGACTATGTGATTATGTGAAATCCATGTGAGCGGCGTATATGCGAGGTGACGAGTGCTTATACCTCGCCAAATTATCTGTTTTCCCTGACTTACTGCTTTCCTTTATTTATTTTCTTCCATGTCTTAATTGTTATATGCTCTAAATGCTTTCCATGCTTAACTGCTACGTGTTAATCAACATCTTCTCCTATTAACTATGTTAGCTCTTTCCATGGGTCCCCTAATCCCTGCTATTTGCTTAATTCGACTTGTTTGCACCTTTTAATTGTAAATTGCTAGATTGGTCTCACTGTGTAGTATTACTTGAGTAGATTTTATATTGATCAAGGTTTCCTTTTCTTAGTTCAGTTCAGTATTTATTTATCGTAAAAGCCCTGTGATTCAGACTATTATTTGACTATGTACATTAAGTGTTTGGTACTGATATGGTGGGATCGGGCTGCACACCGCAGCAGGAGGAATAAGGGAGGATTGATATGGTGGCATAAGGGTGAATATGTTTATATGGTTGGATCGGGTTACACGCCGCAACAGGTGGAATAAGGATGGATTGATATGGTGAAATAAGGGTGAATTATCATATTGATATTGATATATGGTGGGATCTGGTTGCGCACCGCAACATATATATATTATTTACTGTCATTGTTATTGTTACGGTGGAATAAGGGAAGATTTAGTATTGTATGGTGGGATCGGGTTGCGCGTCGCGACAAAACTATATGTTTCTATTTGCTGAGCTGCATTGCTTTCCGGTGTTCCTTTCATTATTTGATATAGTAAGGATTGGTAACTCTGGACGACACTGGTTCACTCTAGAGGCTGTGGTTATCATTTCAGTTGGCTGTTTGGTTCTATTCAGTATATCTATCATTCGGTCATTTCATATACTGTGTACAGGTTTTAGTATAGGTGCCCCGGCTTAGCCTCGTTACTACCTCGTCGAGGTTAGGCTTGACACTTACCAGTACATGGGGTCGGTTGTACTAATACTGCACTCTGCATATTATGCAGATTTTGGAGACGGTCCCAACGGCGGTCATTAGCGAGCTCGGATCGGATATTTGCGGAGACTTGAGGTACGGTTGTTCAACGCCCGCAGCTCTTGGAGTCCCCGTCCTCTTTTCTTTTAGTTGTACAACTTCATTCAGGCAGCTTTATACTTATTTCAAACCTTTATGTGTATTACTTTAGAAGCTCGTGAACTAGTGACACCAGATTCAGGGAATTGTAACAGACTATTGGCTGTCTAATTTCCGCATTTATACTTAGAACATATCTGTTATTTAGTTCGTTATTACTGTTATTGTTTAAGCTGCTACAAGAAGTAAAATGTTTTAATGTTGGCTTACCTAGCAAGTGGAATGTTGGGCTCCATCACGATCCTAACGGTGGGAATTCCTGGTCGTGACAGTTCACCTATAATTCATAATATTAGATAAATGAATGTGTACAAAGGGATTTTTTATGTCGAACATTCTCAAATTTGCTCTAATTATTTGAGAAATTCTCATTGGCTACCAAAAGAAGGTGAAAAAACTACCTGTCACGACCTAAATTCCATTAAGGTCGTGATGGCGCCCAACACCCTTGTTAGGCAAGCAGACCCTAATAAACTAGTGAGTTCTCATTTATTTTACCAAACAATCCCAACATTTACTTAATCTTAAATTTTAAACAATGGATAATTAACGAATTCATGATATTAGAAATACAACCCAAAATAATAGTCTACCAATATGTGTTCCAGATACTAGTGTCACAAGTACTAGGGCAACTAGTAGAATACACAAAAATACCACTATCCTACTGTCTGAAATAGAATAGACAGTAAATAACAACAAACGAAAGAAGACACTCCGGCATGCTGCTAAACGGTTCAGAAGGGGCAGCTCACCGTGAGATCTCGACCAAGAATCAAGAACGATTGCCGGATGGGTAGCTAGATGCACCTGCCTCAGATCCTGTACAGTTAAGTACAGAAGCGTAGTATGAGTACATAAACAACATGTACCCAGCAAGTATCAAGTCTAACCTTGAAGAAGTAGTGACGAGGGGTCGACTTGACACCTACTAAGGTCAATAATGATAATATTTACGTGTTACGCTAAGCATGGATAGCATGAATAATATGACAATCCCAGAACAAAGAGAAATAAGATATTCCTTCTTAACAATATATCAATTTCAGTCATGTCATGTAGTAAGTTACATTTCAAGCATTTAAGCAGTGTATATCACTAAAAGTTCCACACAAATAACATGCGCACATTGTGCCGAGGTCGTACGGCCCGGTCGAATGGCGCGAACGAATTTTAAATTGTGCACTGCCAGAGGGTCGAATGGCGCGAACGATAGATGCATCTATTTTCTACCGAGGTGATCGGCCGATCCACAAATAGCAATTTATTATCAAGTAAGAACACATTGCTCATTTATAGTCAAATAATTCATACAAATTCTCAAGTAAGTGAGTGTAGCCGTCTATATTTATTTACCGATTTCTAGCATGTGCCACATGGTCTTAGTAGCAAGCAAGGGTGCAAACATTGCAAGTATAGCATGATACGGGCCCTAAACTACGCGGACAATTAGCATAATAGTAGCTACATATGGACTCTCGTCACCACGTACGTACGTATCCCCCACAGATAGTCACATGCATTCATTTAATTCACCTATGGGGTTAATCCCTCTTACGAGGTTAGAAAGGAGACTCACCTTGCTCCAAAGCTTACTTTCAAATTCAAAAATGCGCTCAAACCCTCAATTCGGAGTCGAACGATCCAAAACTATTCAAATGGGGTAAGAACTAGTCAATACATGCTCAAAAGTTCATATTCTAACTATTAAAGTGATTTCCCAACCCTAAATGCAAGGTTCCTAAAATTCATCCCCAGGCCCACGTGCCCCGATTCCGAAATTTTCGACGGAAGTTGTTACCCATAACTTAAGGATCAAGAATATATGATTTTTACTTCATTACCTAACGAATTTCGTGGTTAAATCTTGTTTTTATCAAATCCCTAGGTTTTACTCTAAACCCACAATTTTCACTAATTTACATGGTGTAACTACCCCTAAACTATGTATTAAACTCACATTAAGTAGAAATAACTTATCTCACAATGCGAGGCTGAAATTCCCCCTTTGAAAGCTCCCAAATCGCCCAAGGAATGAATGAAATGTGTCAAAAATGACACATTCCCGAATTAAATGAAGGCACTGCCTTCTGCGATTTCCGCATCAGCGGTTAGGGGACCGCATCTGCAAAGGAACGTCTGCTTTTGCGGAACTGGACCGGGCTAGCTGGGGCCGCGTCTGCGATCTGGGGGCCGCTCCTGCGATTCCGCTTCTACGGAAGAGGAGCCGCATCTGCGAAACCTGGGCTCCTCCCCTTGGGCCGCATCTGCGATTGTTAAGCCGCTTCTGCGGTCTCGCACCTGCGGGTGGCCAGCCGCAGGTGCGGTTATGACAGAACTGGAGCTTCAGCTCCTTCTAAATTTTCCAACTTAGCTCGAGCCTCGTCAGATTGACGCTCGGGGCCCCCGAGGCCTCGCCCGAATATACCGACAAGTTTAGAATCATAAAACGGACTCGCTCGAACCCTCGGAATGCCCGAAACAACGCTAAAACTAGGAATCACACCCTAAAACCAATTGATTCAAACTTATGAACTTCAAGTTCTTCAATTCACTTCCAATGTAAGGAAACACACTTATACTACTCGGATTGACACAAAATTTTGCGTGCAAGTCTTAAATGACAATACAGAACTATTCCTGATCTTGAAATTCCATTCGGACCTCGATAACACAAAAACCCGCTCCAAACCAAATTTAAAGAACTTCAAAATTCTTAATGAACCAACTTTCACTATTAGGCGCCAAAACGCTCCCAAGTCATCCAAAACCCGATCCGAACATACGCCCAAGTCCGAAATTATCGTACGAACCTGTTGGAACCTTCAAATCCTGATTTCGAGGTCGTTTACTCAAAACGTTGACCGAAGTCAAACTTGGCCTTTTAAGCCAACCTTAAGGAACCAAGTGTTCCGATATCAACCCAAACTCTTCCAAATCCCGAACCAACTATCCCCGTAAGTCATAAATCAGTAAAAGCAAGTACGGAAAGTCTTATTTAGGGAAACGGGGTTCTAGAAAGCAAAACGACCAGTCGGGACGTTACATTATCCCTAGAAGCCCTGGTGAATGCACTTTTGTATTTGACCTCCAATTAACGAGTTCTCAACTTTATGTTGTTTTAATTTTCTTTTTTTAATTGAATTTTAACTTTTTTTAAAAATAATAATTGTTTTTTGCTTATATACATCGATTTTTTCATTATATGTTGGTATAGAAATATGTTAACTAGATGAATCATATGACTCACAACTAAAAAAATATTAAAGGAAAAGTATTGTAACGTAACATTCTTGATATTTTTGGACAATAATAAAAACTAAATCGAACAATATAATGGAAACTATTAGTTAAATGAGCAAGTTTTTTGTTTAGTTGAGATAGAAGGGAAAAAAAATTAGTAGATGAAACTGTTTATAAAAAATTAATTAATCACTTTACATTTCAAAAAGTTGAACAAATAATATTCAAAATATCAATCTACATGAATTTTATTTCAAAAAATTCTAAAAGCCTCTTATTAAATTTTGTTTTAATCTACCATCTTTGTTGAGCCGTTCATGATGTTATTATTTAATCATGATCAAATGATATGTATTGTTACTTTAATTTTAACTACTAAAATTAAATTACCCATTGCAGTGAGAGAGAATAATTAAAATTTATAGCTGAGGCGTAGCATAGAACCAAACTTTCATAATTTTTTCTATCCCTTGTATACAAAATTCAATGAATAACAGTGGAGAATATGATTATTCTCTTTTTAGAAAGATAACGAAAACATAAGGAAAACAAAAATTAAACGGGGGATTAATTTTTTTCGTCGTCTGTACTTGTAATATTATGATCTTCATCGGTATATGGATAACAATCACAAAATTCTCCCATGTCACAATAAGGTCTACAATGATGACCTACAGCTAAGTAGGCACAATCTTCATGGTTTAAGCATGCTAATCCACCTAGAGCTGTCGCTTTAAAACATAGAAAATCTGTAAAGAAAAATATCGTTAGTCATATATATATAATCATTATCTAATATATAGTGGCTAGAAACAGCAATATCGATTGGCTATTTTTATAAAGATCCCGGGAAAATGAGAGAGTCACAAACCTATTGCAACAATAAAAAGTATCATAGTATAAACCAACTTCAAGGATGACTTCTCCATATTTAGAATGCTTATGTAATTATGTTTGCCTTTTTCACTATTGTATAAAATTCTAGATACTTTTATAGTCTAGACAATAGTCTTATTTATGAGAAACTGCCGTTATATTTTGAGAAATATGCACTTTAATGTTCCATTTACTATTCCAAATTAATGTAACTCCCTTTTCATTCCCTCATACTTTTGCATAATGGGGTAACGTTTTCTTTCTTTCTTGAAAATTACCTATCATGAATTGTATATTTGTTTAATCAAAAAACAAATTTTAAAATAAATAATTGAATTTATATTTAAAGCTACTAGCAAAATGTGACTGTATTGAAATAGATTACAACCCCAGTAAGAGATAAAATTGTTATTTGTGATAAAATGAACGAAAGAGATAAAATTTGGCTGTCATCATATGTCCCTTACAAAATAAACTAAATAGGATATTTGTACAAGCTAGGCAACCTAAGCTTTAATGGCCTTCCTTGGATATCAGTTGTGAATAAAATCAAAGACATTAAGTACAATGCATACCTCAATTGGGGCAGCCTCATGCCATTTGGCTGACCAGGAACAACAATGTCTTTAACAACAAAAAGGACCCTATTAATGCTAACAACACAATTGCAAAGGCAACTGAGTTCTATGTTATGAATAACAGCAAGCAAGCAAAGTACAAGCACCAAGTAATGCTAAAGTGGACTCCACCACCAAGGGACTCCTATAAACTAAACACAGATGGTGTAGCTAAAGGAAATCCGGGAATGGGGGGAATAGGGGGAATTTTCAGAAACCACAATGGAAATTGGATTTTAGGATACATGAAAAACATACCCCATACAACAAACATAAGGGCAGAAATTATAGCACTCATCAGAGGTCTACAACTAGCGGAACTGAATAACCTTCTGCCGCTGGAAATAGACACTGACTCTTCAGAAACAATCAATATGCTGATTAATGGCAATTTAATATTTGACCCTCTAATTTGTGAATGCAGGTCGCTGATCCAAAGAATGGGCAGAGTGGAGGTGAGGCACACCTACAGGGAGCAAAACAGGGTAGCTGATGTACTGGCAAAGGAAGCAGCGAAGGAAGATTTTTTGTGTAAATCAGTAACTCTAGCAGTTCCTCCGGTGTTTGTCACTGATGTATTTTGGGCAGACATCCTAAGAACTGAACTACCTAGATCGTTTTTGGGTTGTAACTTAAGTAGTATTATAAAAAACTATGCATCATTGGGGGCCTTAAAGTACCCCAGCAACTGCCAAAGCAGTGTAACATTAGGGATTAACCGTTAATATATATATATATATATATATATATATATATATATATATATATATATATATATATATATATATATATCATCCTTTGCACCAAAAAAAAGGTATGTGATTAGAGGGGTGGCGAGATCATCTCTAGCGGTAACTATAATGGCACAAAAGACGTAGATCACAATCAGAGGCGGATCTAGGATTTGAATGTTGTGGGTGCCGTATTACTTTGGACTTTGACTTGATCTCTTTTGAGTTTCGCTTCGGGTTATTCATCTTTTGGTACAAATCGATCAAAACAAAAATTAATAATTATGGTGAGCAAAGCATAAAACTTCAATAATATAACGAATATCAATCATATTGTGGAGTTATGGTTTGACTAAAAGATGGGAAAATAGGACTAAAACTCGCTATAAATGTATATTGTAGATACTCAAAGCAAATCTTTCTTAATAAACACTAAATTTTTTATTGATAGAACACTAAAAACTTTGAAATATAAGCAAGAATATATAAAATTAAGAAAGTCAATAAGAACTCACAAGGAAAACAGAGTTAGCAGCAATTGAAGAAAAGGAAAGAAAAGAAGAAACAAGAAGAAAAAAAAGAAAGAAAAAAAAAAGAGAACGACTCTCCTGTAAGCAGCAAAGTAGAACTAGTTATAAGAAGTGCACCAGCCTAGGTTCGATCATATACATATAGCGTTTCGACCGAAGTGTGCGGGTGGCGTGCCGCCCTCTTCCTCCTTAGTAGATCCGCCCCTGATCACAATCTCAGGAGGGCTCTGAGTACAACTGAGTTGAACACTAAAAGTATGTGGTCTGCTCCGGATGTATGCTCTTACGGTTGCTCTTGCTCCGAAGTGAATGGGCAGTCCCAATCACGGTTCTTCTGCTTCCAGGCCTTGATTTCCGTCCTTATTGGCCCGGAGATGTGTCTGTTGAGTTTTTTAAGCTAAAATAACCTTAAAAGAAGGTGAATGGGAAATAGAGGGAAATGAAATTTTTAAGTTTCCCTCCTTGACAATGAGACATTGTCCCATATTAGAAGAGAAAAAGGTTTTTGATGGGTATATATACAATTGCTCTTCTTTTAGCTCTTAAAAAGTTAAGAAGAAGGCAAGCCTCGCGATGTCGCCGTCGTCATCGCTCGCTCGGCTTCGGCTTTGGCTTCGGTCAAATAATCGATTGATTGACATATTGGAAGAGAAAAAGGTTTTTGATGGGTATATATATAATTGCTCTTCTTTTAGCTCTTAAAGAGTTAAGAAGAACGCAAGCCTCGCGTCGTCGTCGCTCGCTTCGGATTCGGATTTGGATTTGGATTTGGTAAAATGATCGATTGATTGATTAATATTTTGGACCAAATTTATTTATTACTGTAAATATTAACGTAATATTGTTAAATATCCATGTTTGTAACGAAAGATTAATAATCAAAATTACCCGTTTCATTGACTCTGCCCATCCGTTTTTTGTAACGAAAAACGTTTCCTCTACCCATTTTATTTTGCGTAAATGGCCATTTACATTATGGCCGTTTTACGTAACTGACCTCTCTTCGTTTGAACTCAACAGGTTGGGGCTATAAATAAGTTGTCCATTCTCTCAGATTTTCCATACGAATTTTTGAATACTCCTCCTTTCTTCTGCATTGTTTTAAATACAAAGAAAGCAACATTAAGTGTGATTTGCTACCGATCATTGTATTTGCTGAAACATTGGGGTTTGAAGTACCACTACACCAGTCTTTCTATCCTAGGAAATAATCCACAACCTTGGGTACTAGGAGGGGATTAAGTTCCTTAAGAAAATACTATGAATTCAGTGGGCTCGAATTAAATTTTGTTTCTATTTTTCATTTCTGTTTATACGTTATTTTATATTCTCCAGAATTATTTTACTGTGACGACCCGGCTGGTCGTCTTAATAATTAACGCCACGATCCCCTATTAACTGCTTTCCCCAAGTCTATTTATGCTAATTTGAATTGCCGGGATGTTCGGTTTTCAGTTTCGGAGAGTTTTGGGACACTTAGTCCCTAAATGAGAGCTTAAGTGTTGGAAAGTTGCTCGTATTTTGAACAGTGTGAAGACGGCCTCGGAATGGAAATACGATGGTTCCGTTAGCTACGTTAGGTGATTTCGGGGTTGGGAGCGTGTTCGGAATGTGTTTTGGAGGTCCGTAGCTGATTTAGGCTTGAAATGCCGAAGTTTGAATTTTTGAAGTTTCCGGTTTGATAGTGAGATTTTGATCCAAGGGTCGGAATGGGATTCCGGAAGTTGCAGCAGCTCCATCATGTCATTTGGGATGCGTGTGTAAAATTTCAAGTCATTCGGACGAGGTTTGGTTAGGTTTTTTATCGAAAGCGTGTTTTGATAGAATTTGAAGTTCTTAGGCTTAAATCATTGGTTAATTCGAGTTTCCGACGTTGTTTTAGGTGGTTTAAGGGTTGGTAAAAGTTTGAATGATGTTATGGGATATGTCCGTAGGTTTGGTTGAGGTCCTGGGGGCCTCGGGTGTGTTTCGGGTGCTCAACGGAGCATTTTGGAGTTGTGCAAAGTTGCAGAAAATCCTTCAGCAGTTGCAGGTCCAATTCCTTCTTCGTGTTCGCGACGCTCCTATCGCGTTCACGTAGCTCTGACCTTCTTCTTCTTCTTCGCGTTCGCGTCCTCCTCCACGCGTTCGCATAGTGTAATCTGAGAGGAGGACAAATTTCTTCATCGCGTTCGCGTTTAGTGACCCGCGTTCGCGAAGCCCTGTAGTCTCCCCCTTCACGTTCGCAACCTATCCATCTCGTTCGCATTGTCCAATTTGGCCCCCGGGGGGGGGGGGGGGGGCTGAGCCCATTTTATTCATCGCGTTCGCGTGACTCTTGTCGCGTTCGCGTAGCACTTCCAATTCAGGCCTTCGCGTTCGCGTACCATTCCATGCGTTCGCGAAGGGCAATTTTACAGCCTTCACTTTCTCTTCTTCGCGAACGGGAGCCTACTTCCGCGTTCGCGATGCATTAAATGACTGGACAGTTATAAATAATTCAAAACCGAGGGTTAGCCATTTTTATCAAAACACAAGCTTGGGAGCTCGAATTTGGGAGAAATTTTGAGGGATTTTCGAGGGCAACGACTGGGTAACGATTCTCTACTCTCCTATTCTTAAAACGCACTAATCTAATCACGAATTCCTCCTTAATTTCGAATTTTTGAATGAAAGATGGGTAAAACTTCATAGACCAAATTATTGAGTTTTGAGTGGGTGTTTGACCTCCGATTTGAGAGATTTTTATGTGGTTAGACTCGTGAGAGTACGAGGGTTCTGAAAATGTAAAATTTATCCAGTTCCGAGACGTTGGCCTGAGGGGCATTTTTGTTATTTTACCTAATTTCGCGTCTTAGATTTAAATTAAATAGTAGAATCGGTTGTTTGAGATGTTATTTATGATATGTAATTGAATTGAATAGATTTGGGCCATTTGGAGTCGGATACTCGTGGCAAACGTGTGGTTTCGAGTTGATTTTGGAGCCGGTTTGAGGTAAGTGGCTTGTCTAACTTTGTGTAGGGGACCTTTCCCCTTAGGATGTGATATTTGGTAATTGAATGCCTTATACATGAGGTGACGAGCGCGTACTTGAGCTAATTGTTGAAAATCCGATTTTACTTTAAATATTTAGACTGAGTTTCTTTCTTATCTGCTTATTCCATTTGCAACTATAGCCTGTGTTAGTTAGAAAAGCATGCTTAGTTAGTCTAAATTGCCTATTTGCTCAACTTGCTTTGTTTGTACTACGTGAAGCATGTTAGGCTAGAACTACCTGTTGCCTTGTATCGTAGACTTCATTTCTGGATATCTTCTTGCTGTGACTGCGTATTTACATTGGGACTACGGATGTGGGATTCCGGTAGCTCCCCCTTCCCCCCTTGTTTGTTTACTTTGGGACTACGGGTTAGATTTTCGGTAGATCCACCTGCACCTTTACTTTGGGACTACGGGTTAGATTCCCGGTAGATCCCCCCTGCACTTTGACAGCCGGACTACGGGACGGTATCCCGAGAGCTCCTTGGATAGTTGATGAAAGGAACTACAGGACGGTATCCTGGGAGATCCTCGTTGTTGGTATTGATATTGAGTTGTTTTACTCTGTGTTATCTTATTCTCTGATTGTTAATTGTTGCCTTGTATAACTTGTCTTACTTCATAGTTGTACTTATTATTTCTGTTTATTTCATGCTGTTGTAAGACTTATTATTATTTTTATTCTCAGTAGGGACCTGACCTTCCTTGTCACTACCCAACCGAGGTTAGGCTTGGCACTTACTGAGTACCGCTGTGGTGTACTCATGCCCCTTCCGCGCATGTTTTTCATGTGCATATCCAGGTAGCTCTACCCAGGCGTATCATCCTCGAGGCGGAGAGACCTAGCAGAGACTTCGAGGTACATATGTCGCGTCCGTAGACCAGGAGTCTCTATCTTATTATAGCTTTAGCAGTTAGCTTTTCCTTTCGTACTGTTGTTTTAGACACTCTGGAGTTAGAGCAGTGTATTACTTTCCGTTAGCTTGTGTTCCCGTGAGTTTTCGGGTTTTGGGATGATATTGTAGACTTCCGCATTGCTGAGTTGTATGTACCGAGCGGCATTTATATACAGTTTTCTTTCTAGTTTGTTTAGTTTTAATTATTGGTTTCCACAAGTTATGTTATTTCTGCATTGTTAGGCTTACCTAGTCGTAGGGACTAGGTGCCATCACGACATGTTCACGGAGGGCAAACTGGGGTCGTGACAAGTTGGTATCAGAGCTCTAGGTTCATAGGAGTCACGGATCACAAGCCGGTTTATTAGAGTCTCGCTGATCGGTACGGAGACGTCTGTACTTATCTACGAGAGGCTATGTAGCTGTTAGGAAAATTCCACTTCATTTGACTTCCCTATCGTGCGAGATTTTTTACATCACAATCCTAAACTTCTGCCTTCTATTCTCTCACAGATGGTGAGGACACGTGCTACTCGAGATGATCAGGCACCCGCGCCCCCTACTGCAGCCGTTAGAGGCCGGGGTCGGGGTAGAGGCCGAGGACACGCACGTGGTGCAGCGAGAGCACCTGCGCGAGCTGCCACCGAGGTACCACCAGCAGATCCAGTCGGAGTCCAAGCACCTATTATGCCTACTGCTACTACTACTCCAGCCCTTCAGGAGACTTTGGCACAGTTCCTGAGCATTTTTGGTACATTGATTCAGGCGGGATTGATTCAGGTTGTATCAACTACTTCACAGGTCGGTGGAGGGACCCAGACTCCCGCCGCCCCCACTCCAGAGCAGCGAGTTCCCATTGGTCAGGTTCCAGGTGTCATGGCGACACAGCCTGTGGTCCCAGTTCAGCGGGTGGTGAGGACCTCTCGCCAAGTTGGGGACAGGTGGGTCCAGGAGAGAGAGGACAGACGAGGTCAGGGGGAGAGTACAGAGGAGTGAGTAGACCTCGTAGGCCCGCTGGCCCTTATTTTGGAGGAAGAGTACGGCATGGTAGAGGTTTTTGGGGTCAGCCATCTCAGTTTGCATCTCAGATTTAACACAGGGTTTCAAGTGTTCAGGGGTCTCGGCGTACCCGTGCCGCACAGTTCCCACTGCCATGTCTTCCTAGAGCTTGTTTTGAGTGTGGTGACACACGCCACGTAGTGAGGGATTGCCCTAGGCTTGGAAGGAGTGCACCTCCACAGATTTCTCCGCCACAGCATGCCCCGCAGAGTTCTCAGGCCATGGTTACAGCCCCAGTTGCTACCCCACCTACCCGTACCGAGGATGTTGCCTCCGATTCTGTCATCACAGGTATTGTCATGGTTTGTTATAGAGGTGTACCAATTCTATTCGATCTAGACTCCGCTTATTCTTATGTGTCTTCTTATTTTGCTTCGCATTTGGGTGTACCTCGGGATTTCCTTGAGTTTCCCTGTTATGTTTCTACTCCTGTGGGAGAATCTCTTGTTGTGGACCGCGTTTATCGGTCATGTTTGGTTACTATTCGTGGTTTTGAGACCAGAGCGGATTTATTGTTACTCAGCATGGTTGATTTTGATATTATCTTGGGCATGGACTGGCTGTCGCCCCATTATGCTATTCTTGATTGTCACGCCAAGACCGTGACGCTGGCTATGCCAGGTGTACCGCGTGTTGAGTGGAGTGGTACTTTAGATCACACTCCCAGTAGAGTTATCTCTTTCCCCAAAGCTCAGCGTATGGTTGAAAAGGGGTGTGCCGCGTATTTAGCTTATGTGAGAGATGTCAGTGTTGATACCCCTTCTGTTGATTCGGTCCCAGTGGTATGGGATTATCCCGATGTGTTTCTAGTTGATCTTCCAGGCATGCCGCCTGATAGGGACATTGATTTTGGCATTGATTTGTTGTTGGGCACTCAGCCCATTTCTATTCCTCCGTATCGTATGGCTCCTCCTGAGTTGAAGGAATTGAAGGATCAGCTGCAGAAATTGCTTGATAAGGGTTTTATTCGACCCAGTGTTTCACCGTGGGGTGCTCCTGTCTTGTTTGTGAAGAAAAAGGATGGTTCTATGCGTATGTGTATTGATTATCGCCAGTTGAACAAGGTTACAGTGAAGAACCGTTATCCTTTGCCTCGTATTGATGATCTGTTTGACCAACTTCAGGGCGCACAGGTGTTTTCTAAGATTAACTTGCGCTCAGGTTACCATCAGTTGAAGATTCGGAAGCCAGATATCCCGAAGACTGCCTTTAGGACTCGGTATGGTCATTGCGAGTTCCTTGTTATGTCATTTGGGCTGACCAATGCCCCAATAGCTTTTATGCATTTGATGCACAGTGTGTTCAGGCCATATCTCGACTCGTTTGTTATTGTTTTTATTGATGATATTCTGGTGTATTCCCGGAGTCGGTAAGATCATGAGCAGCACCTGAGGACCGTGCTTCAGACCCTGAGAGAGAAGAAGTTATATGCAAAGTTCTCAAAATGTGAGTTTTGGTTGAGTTCTGTGGCATTCTTAGGCTACGTGGTATCGAGTGAGGGCATTCGGGTGGATCCGAAGAAGATAGAAGTCGTGCAGAGTTGGCCCAGGTCGTCCTCAGCTACAGAGATTCGCAGTCTCCTTGGTCCGGCGGGCTACTACCGTCGCTTTGTGGAGGGATTTTCATCGATTGCGGCCTCTATGACTAGATTGACCCAAAAGGGTGCCCCATTTCAGTGGACAGAGGAGTGTGAGGCGAGCTTTCAGAAGCTCAAGACAGCCTTGACTACAGCCCCAATTTTGATATTGCCTACCGGTTCGGGGTCTTATACAGTTTATTGTGATGCCTCGCGGGTTGGCCTCGGAGCGGTACTGATGCAGGACGGTAGGGTGATTGCCTACGCGTCCAGACAGTTGAAGATACATGAGAAGAATTACCCTGTCCATGACCTTGCGTTAGCTGCTATTGTTCATGCCTTGAAGATCTGGCGTCATTATTTGTACGATGTGCCTTGTGAGATCTATACTGACCACCGGAGTTTGCAGCACTTGTTCAAGCAAAAGGATCTAAATTTGCGCCAGAGGAGGTGGTTAGAGTTGCTGAAGGACTATGATATTACTATTTTGTATCACCCGGGCAAGGCCAATGTGGTGGCAGATGCCTTGAGTCGCCGGGCAGAGAGTTTGGGGAGTTTGGCATATTTACCAGCTTCAGAGAGGCCTATGGCGATGGATGTTCAGGCCTTAGCCAGCCAGTTTGTGAGATTGGATCTTTCGGAGCCTAGTCGGGTTCTAGCTTATGTGGTTTCCCAGTCTTCTTTATTTGACCGTATCAGGGAGCGGCAGTATGATGACCCTCATTTGCTTGTCCCAAGGACAAGGTTCAGCATGGTGATGCCAGAGATGTGACCATTGGCGAGGACGTAGTATTGCGGATGCAGGGTCGGATTTGTGTGCCCAATGTTAATGAGCTTCGAGAGTTGATTTTAGCAGAGGCCCATAGTTCGCGGTATTCCATCTATTCGGGTTCCATGAAGATGTATCAGGATTTGAGCCAGCACTATTGGTGGAGAAGGATGAAGAAAGATATAGTTGGGTATGTATCTAGATGCCTCAATTGCCAGCAGGTGAAGTATGAGCACCAGAGACCGGGTGGATTGCTTCACCAGATAGAGATTCCGGAGTGGAAATGGGAGCGCATCACCATGGACTTTATATCTGGACTCCCACGGACCTTGAAGAAGATTGATGCCATTTGGGTTATTGTGGATCGGCTGACCAAGTTCGCTCATTTCATTCCTTTGTGTACCACTTATTCATCGGAGCGGTTGGCGGAGATTTATATCCGGGAGATCGTTCGTCTGCATGGTATTCCAGTTTCTATTATTTCGGACAGAGGAACTCAGTTTACATCGCGGTTCTGGAGAGCTGTGCAGCAGGAGTTAGGCACTCGGGTGGAGTTGAGTACAGCATTTCACCTCCAGACGGATGGACAGTCCGAGCGCACTATTCAGATTCTTGAGGATATGCTCCGTGCGTGTGTGATTGAGTTTGGAGGGTCTTGGGATCAGTTCTTGCCATTGGCGGAGTTTGCTTACAACAACAGTTATCAGTACAGCATTCAGATGGCGCCGTATGAGGCTTTATATGGTAGGAGGTGTAGATCTCCGGTGGGTTGGTTTGAGCCGGGTGAGGCCAGGCTATTGGGCACAGAGTTGGTTCAGGACGCATTGGAGAAGGTTAAGATGATTCAGGATAGATTCCGTACAACCCACTCCAAACAGAAGAGCTACGCGGACAGGAAGGTTCGTGATGTTTCGTATATGGTTGGAGAGCGGTTTCGCCTATGAAAGGCGTCATGAGGTTTGGGAAGAAAGGGTAGTTGAGTCCGAGGTTTATTGGCCCTTTTGAGATTTTGAGGCGAGTTGGGGAGGTTGCTTATGAGCTTGCCTTACCTCCCAGTTTGGTCGGGGTTCATCCGGTATTTCATGTTTCGATGCTCCGGAGATATCATGGTGACCCATCGCACGTGTTGGATTTCAGTTCAGTCCAATTGGACAAGGATCTATCCTATGTTGAGGAGCCAGTGGCTATATTCGACAGGCAGATCAGAAAGTTGAGGTCAAAGGACATTGCTTCAGTAAGGGTTCAGTGGCGGGGTCAGCCGGCCGAGGAGGCGACCTGGGAGACCGAGCAGGATATGCGCAGCAGTTACCCTCATCTTTTCACTACTTCAGGTATGTCTTTATGCTCGTTCGAGGATGAACGAATGTTTAAGTGTATGAGGATGTGACGAACCGGCCGATCGTCTTAAGAATTAACGCCCCGATCCCCTATTAACTGCTTTCCCCAAGTCTATTTATGCTAATTTGAATTGCCGGGATGTTCGGTTTTGAGTTTCGGGGAGTTATGGGACACTTAGTCCCTAAATGAGAGCTTAAGTGTTGGAAAGTTGCCCGTAGTCGGAACAGTGTGAAGACGGCCTCTGAATGGAAATCTGATGGTTCTGTTAGCTCCGTTAGGTGATTTCGGGGTAGGGAGCGTGTTCGGAATGTGTTTTGGAGGTCCGTAGCTGATTTAGGCTTGAAATGCCGAAGTTTGAATTTTTGAAGTTTCCGGTCCGATAGTGAGATTTTGATCCGAGGGTCGGAATGGAATTTCGGAAGTTGCAGCAGCTCCATCATGTCATTTGGGATGTGTGTGTAAAATTTCAGGTCATTCGGACGAGGTTTGGTTAGGTTTTTGATCGAAAGCGTGTTTTGATAGAATTTGAAGTTGTTAGGCTTAAATCATTGGTTAATTCGAGTTTTCGATGTTGTTTTAGGTGGTTTAAGGGTTGGTACAAGTTTGAATGATGTTATGGGATATGTCCGTAGGTTTGGTTGAGGTCCCAGGGGCCTCGGGTGTGTTTCGGGTGCTCAACGGAGCATTTTGGAGTTGTGCAAAGTTGCAGAAAATCCTTCAGCAGTTGCAGGTCCAATTCCTTCTTCGCGTTCGCGACGCTCCTATCGCGTTCGCGTAGCTCTGACCTTCTTCTTCTTCGTTCGCGTCCTCCTCCACGCGTTCGCGTAGTGTAATCTGGGAGGAGGACAAATTTCTTCATCGCGTTCGCGTTCAGTGACCCGCGTTCGCGAAGCCCTGTAGTTTCCTCCTTCGCGTTCGCAGCTTATCCATCGCGTTCGCATAGTCCAATTTGGCCCGGAGGGGGGGGGGGCTGAGCCCATTTTATTCATCGCGTTCGCGTGACTCTTGTCGCGTTCGCGTAGCACTGCCAGTCCAGGCCTTCGCGTTCGCGTACCATTCCACACGTTCGCGAAGGGCAATTTTACAGCCTTCACTTTCTCTTCTTCGCGAACGCGAGCCTACTTCCGCGTTCGCGATGCATTAAATGACTGGACAGTTATAAACAATTCAAAACCGAGGGTTAGCCATTTTTATCAAAACACAAGCTTGGGAGCTCGGATTTGGGAGAAATTTCGAGGGATTTTCGAGGGCAACGACTGGGTAACGATTCTCTACTCTCTTATGATTAAAACCCACTAATCTAATCACGAATTCCTCCTTAATTTCGGATTTTTGAATGAAAGATGGGTAAAACTTCATAGACTAAATTATTAAGTTTTGAGTGGGTGTTTGACCTCCGATTTGAGTGATTTTTATGTGGTTAGACTCGTGATAGTACGAGGGTTCTGAAAATGTAAAATATATCCGGTTCCGAGTTGTTGGCCTGAGGGGCGTTTTGGTCATTTTACCTAATTTCGCGTCTTAGCTTTAAATTAAATAGTAGAATCAGTTGGATGTTATTTACGATATGTAATTGAATTGAATAGATTTGGGCCATTTGGAGTCGGATACTCGTGGCAAACGTGTGGTTTCGAGTTGATTTTGGAGCCGGTTTGAGGTAAGTGGCTTGTCTAGCTTTGTGTGGGGGACCTTTCCCCTTAGGATGTGATATTTGGTAATTGAATGCCTTGTACGTGAGGTGACGAGCGCGTACTTGAGCTAATTGTTGAAAATCCGATTTTACTTTAAATATTTAGACTGAGTTTCTTTCTTATCTGCTTATTCCATTTGCAACTATAGCCTGTGTTAGTTAGAAAAGCATGCTTAGTTGGTCTAAATTGCCTATTTGCTCAAGTTGCTTTGTTTGTACTATGTGAAGCATGTTAGGCTAGAACTACCTGTTGCCTTGTATCGTAGAACTTCATTTCTGGATATCTTCTTGCTTTGACTGCGTATTTACATTGGGACTACGGATGTGGGATTCCGGTAGCTCCCCCCCCCCCTCCCCCCCCCCCCCTATTTGTTTACTTTGGGACTATGGGTTAGATTCCCGGTAGATCCCCCTGCACCTTTACTTTGGGACTACGGGTTAGATTCCCGGTAGATCCCCCCTGCACTTTGACAGCTGGACTACGGGACGGTGTCCCGATAGCTCCTTGGACAGTTGATGAAAGGGACTACAGGACGGTATCCTGGGAGATCCTCGTTGTTGGTGTTGATATTGAGTTGTTTTACTCTGTGTTATCTTATTTTCTGAGTGTTAATTGTTGCCTTGTATAACTTGTCTTACTTCATAGATGTACTCATTATTTCTATTTATTTCATGTTGTTTCAAGACTTATTATTATGTTTATTCTCTGTAGGGCCCTGACCTTCCTCGTCACTACCTACCGAGGTTAGGCTTGGCACTTACTGAGTACCGCTGTGGTGTACTCATGCCCCTTCTGCGCATGTTTTTCATGTGCAGATCCAGGTAGCTCTACCCAGGCGTATCATCCTCGAGGCGGAGAGACCTAGCAGAGACTTCGAGGTACATCTACCGCGTCCGCAGACCAGGAGTCTCTATCTTATTCTTGCTTTAGCAGTTAGCTTTTCCTTTCGTACTGTTGTTTTAGACACTCTGGAGTTAGAGCAGTGTATTACTTTCCGTTAGCTTGTGTTCCCGTGAGTTTCTGGGTTTTGGGATGATATTGTAGACTTCCCCGTTGTTAAGTTGTATGTGCCGAGCGGCATTTATATACAGTTTTCTTTCTAGTTTGTCTAGTTTTAATTATTGGTTTCCGCAAGTTATGTTATTTTCGCATTGTTAGGCTTACCTAGTCGTAGGGACTAGGTGCCATCACGACATGTTCACGGAGGGCGAACTGGGGTCGTGACATTTACAAATACAATATACTAACAAGCTTAAGGAACTTATATTTTATGTATTTGTGTTATACTCACTGTTCTAAAGACTAATAGCCTGTTTGGCCAAGCTTTTTTTGGGACAAAAGTACTTTTTTTGGTCAAAAGCACTTTTGGCCCAAAATTGAGGTGTTTGGCCAAGCTTTTGGAAGGAAAAAAAGTGCTTTTGAGGAGAAGCATAAGCAGTTTTTGAGAAGCAGAAAAAAGTAGCTTCTCTCCACAAGCACTTTTGAAAAAAATACACTTAGAAGCAGTTTTTAAAAGCTTGGCCAATTACTAATTACTGCTCAAAAGTGCTTTTCAAATTAATTAGCCAAACACAAACTTCTTCTCACTAAAAGCACTTTTTTTAAAAGTACTTTTGAGAAAAGCACTTCTCAAAATAAGCTGATTTTAGAAGCTTGGCCAAACAGGCTACAAAATCTTTGTGGTTTTCTAATCTATTGGAGATTAAAATCTACGTGATTTTAACATTTGTTTGTGTCATTCTTTTACAGCAATGACGAATGATAACGGGAACCAAACTGTTCCTATGGTGACAGCCAATGCATCAACAAGCCGAACAACACCGCCATTGGCACCGGCAAAAAAATCCAAAAATTTTTCTTGAATGATTTCGAGCGGTGGCAGCAAAATATGTTCTTCTACTTGATGAATTTAAGTCTACAGAAGTTCATTAAGGAAGATGTTCCTGTTCTGCCCGACGAAACTCCAAAGAATGAACGCTTTCTCGTGATTGAAGCGTGGAAGCATTCTGATTTTCTATGCAAGAATTACATTCTTAGCAGACTGAAGGACGATCTGTATAACGTCTATAGTAATTTGGAGACGTCAAAAGAACTGTGGATTGCGCTTGAAAGGAAATACAAAACTGAAGATGCCAGGTTGAAGAAATTCATTGCCGCTAAATTTTTGGACTATAAGATGGTAGATAACAAGTCTGTTATTGCCCAAGTCCAGGAATTGCAAGTGATTATTCACGATCTCCTTGTTGAAGGTATAAGTTGAATTAATACTAATGTTAAAAGTATTAATTATACTATTTTTACTAACAGAATTTTCGTTGAAGGTCTTATCATCAATGAAGCATTCCAAGTAGCAGAGATGATTGAGAAGTTGCCTCCTTTGTGGAAGGACTTCAAAAACTACTTGAAACACAAACGCAAGGAGATGTCGCTTGAAGATCTCATTATTCGGTTGAGAATCGAAGAGGACAACAAAGCCGCTCAAAAGAGAGGACGTGGAAACTCAACAATAATGGGAGCAAACAGTGTTGATGATACTCCTCAAAATAATAGAAAGAGGAAGAATGCTTCTGGACCGAAAAGCAACCCAAGCAAGAAGTGGTTCAACGGAAATTGCTACAACTGTGGGAAAGCTGGACACAAATCTACAGATTGTTGTGCTCCGAAGAAAGACAAGAAGAAGGGTCAAGCAAACATGGTTGAAAAGCACGAAGATGTTGATGACTTGTGTGCTATGCTTTCTGAATGCAACCTGGCGGGAAATCCTAAGGAGTGGTGGATTGATTCTGGAGCCACTTGCCATGTTTTTGCCGTTAGAGAAGCGTTTTCTACATATGCTCCCGTTGTACCCAAAGAGAGGCTTTCTATGGAAAATTCTGCAACGGCCAAAATTGAATGATGTGGGAAGATATTTCTGAAAATGACTTCTAGCAAGGTGGTGACTCTAAACAACGGCCTTCATGTTCCCAAGATTAGGAAGAACTTAGTTTCTGCTGGACTTCTCGTTAAGAACGATTTTAAATGTGTTTTTGTATCTGATAAGGTTGTTGTCGCTCACCTTTTTCCCTCCTCGCAGCGGGAGAATCGGGTTTATGACATTTTGGGTGTGGGGCAACTCGTTCCTTTTGGGAACTGGGTTTTGCATTTTTAAAGAGTCGTCACCTAATGATTTATGGTGCATTAGGACACCTACAAAGTTCACTACAACTACACTTTTGATAACCAGAGATAGGGTAAGGGCTTGAAACTATCCTAAGGGGGAGGTGTTAGGCACCCCTCAGGATCCACTAGTGTGGTTCCCGGCCAGACAATTCTTTGTGAATTTGGTGCAATTAACATGTAAGCAGATAAGGCTCAAATAAGAGGGGATTTTAATATACAAATGTTTGGAAGTAAACAAAGTATGAAAGAGCAGTTATTAAAAGGCTGATTTTGAAAAGAAGTCGTAATATTTTTTAGACAAAGAAAGAAAGGGAAAGGGGGTCCTAGGTTTATTCGTAATATGGATCACATCAATGCAATACCCGGTAATCACTCCTCAAAAGAGGGGCTACACATGGTATTAGCGCACCGGTCATCATATCCATATCTACCCTTCCCACCCCGTTAAGGTACTAAAGCGCGGATTGGTCTCGACCATTATTGCATGCTATTACCCGCCTATTCCTATCAGTCCCGGAGGCACTTAGGACTACTATTCCTAAAAGGGAGGGGTATTAGGCTGACTTGGGGTTTCAAAAGTGAAAAATCTAAGGCGACATACAAAACATATAGGACAACACAATAACAGGGGAAGCACATAAACAATGAAGGCTCACATATACCTCCTCAAACAAAGCAATCAATAGCATGACTTAACAACAAACAGGGTCTGAAAATTTTAAGGCAAAAGGGGAGTTTAAGTTGTTGAAGCAGACCAATTTATTACGTAACTCATATAAGAAGTCTGAATCAGACCTGCCTGCTGGTTGTAGCAATTACTAATTAACGAAAATGGGTTCAGCTTTATCTATTGTTATTACCTAAGGTTTGCCTAAATGTTTGGTGGCAGAATCCTATGAGCATGGTATCTATTACGGATTCTGAATGTGGCAAAGCAGTGACAAACTAAAAAATGAGCGGTTTGAAATCCTACAGGCATGCTTGCTAGACTGTGTTAAAATAGGGGATTAAATTATTTAAAACTGGTTCAGAATAGACTGATTTTTAAATTAGACTAGTTTCAGATTCTGCAAATGATGGTATCCATTATTGCTGGTTTTAATTCCTATAGACATGATATCTAGTGTTGCTGATTTTTAATTCATATAGACATGATATCTAGTGTTGCTGATTTTAATTCCTATAGACATGATTTCTATACGTCATACTGATTTTTCGAACATTATAAACATGATACTCCTCTATAGCCGTTTAGGTCCTAGAGCATGATGTATAAGTGGTAACAAGCGTGTAGAATTTAAAATGAAATCCTACAGGCAGGTTATCTAGGTGTGAAGTTGAACATGCAGAATATCAAATGAACCCCTATAGGCATGGTGTCTAAAGTGCAGAATTGAACACACGGGATGTAAAACAGTCCTATAGGCATGCTTTCTAAGTTCAGAATTGAATCATTTAAAACACAGATCCTATAGGCATGTTTTCTACCCTTGAGCATGTATAATTACCCATCCCTTTTTCACTAGCCAGCCCCCAAATGTTCATTACAAATTATTAAGACCAGTTGCTGAATTACATCAAGAAAAATACATAAAAAAGGAAAGTAAAATCATAGGAAGCCCGATTCTGACTTCCTCTCTGAGTTATGGAACAAAACGCCTTAAGTACCACTTGTTTCAAAGCCTTTCTCAGACCTGGGTGTATCGGAGTTCCCTAAGGGTCTCAAGGGACCCCGGGCAGTACTTACACCCAGGTTCAATAGAATCAAATAGAGATTAGTGTAGTGTAGAAGGGTCAGCCCTTGTGTGTCCAAGTTCAGAGGGAGCTCATGGGTCCCAAGGCAAGGCTCACACAAGAGGGCAGAACTTAAGTCTAAGAAGATAGTGGAAGTGCAGGAATAGAGTTTTAAAACTGAGGGGGGGTAAAGTAAAGGGGTAAAGGGAGGTAGGGAAACAGTAATTAGTAAAATACAGATTGATAACTTCATACAAAGGGGGTCAAGGGTTGGGAATCCATTGCAAGGAGCCTATGCACTTAGGCAGGGATCAGCTTTGGGGCATGCACAGCAATAGAAGATGTTGGCATGCCTATAAGCCAACCAGAACACACAACAACTAGAGAAAACATAGAGGTTATGATCCCAGGGGGATCAAGTTTGGGTCATGGACAGCAATGTTCAATGCTGTCATGCCCCAAACCAACCACAGATACCAAATATATTGGGGATAGGGATTTAAGGTCCACAAGCCATGATAAGTAATTAACTGAAACATTAATTCAGAACAGAAAGGGCAGAATGCAGCATGCTTAGTGATGGAACTTAGTTAAATACAAACAGGAGACAAACGAGAATGAAAGAAACAGTAAAGAAACATATTGTTGTTGATGCTGAAAATTAGTTAGAACATACCAATCAGAGAAGCAAAGTGCACTAAAGAAAAGTAAGCAGGACTCCAAAGTCTAGCCTTGGCTTTCAGCCGGAAAAATTTTAATTTTCCCTCCTTGACAATGGGACATTGTCCCATATTGGAAGAGAAAAAGGTTTTTGATAGGTATATATACAATTGCTCTTCTTTTAGCTCTTAAAGAGTTAAGAAGAAGGCAAGCCTCGCGCCGTCGTCGTCGCTCGCTTGCTCGCTCGGCTCGGCTTCGGCTTCGGATTTGGTCAAATGATTGATTGATTAATTTTTTGGATCAAATTTATTTGTTAATAATAAATATTAATGTAATATTATTAAAAATTCGTGTTTTGTAACGGAAGATTAATAATTCAAATTATCTGTTTTATTGACTCTGTCCGTCCGTTTTTTGTAACGGAAAATGTTTCCTCTGCCCGTTTTAATTTGCGTAAATGGCTATTTACGTTATAGCCGTTTTACGTAATTTACCTCTCTTCGTTTGAACTCAATAGGTTGGGGCTATAAATAAGTTGGCCATTCTCTCAGATTCTCCATACGAATTTCTGAATAGTCCTCCTTTCTTCTACATATTGTTAACTACAAAGAAAGCAACAGTAAGTATGATTTGCTACCGATCATTGTGTTCGCTAAAACACTGGGGTTTAAAGTACCACTATACCAGTGTGTAATTCATTCTATCCTGGGAGAAAATAATCCACAACCTTGGGTACTAGGAGGGGATTAACTTCCTTAAAGAAACACTGTGAATTCAGTAGGCTCGGATTAAATTCTGTTTCTGTTTTTCATTTCTGTTTATACGTTATTTTATATTCTCCAGAATTATTTTACAAATACAGTATACTAACAGTGTCACCGTTTTGTTGTGCCACGTGGTAAGGCCGAATTTTACCACTACAATATTATGAATATTTATTTGTCTTATTAGTATGCTGTAACTTAGAAGGATCAATAATTGTATTGATGAAATTACAAAAAATATGTTAGAATATGATTAATTCTCTAATAAGAAAAATAAGGTGAAAAGGTTAAAAAAAAAAGAAAGAAAAGGTAACTGCATTTTCTGGCTATGAAAGAGACGTCACATCACCTCTATATGGATCAAAATTATATAGATAGATAAATATTTAGTTGGTAATGCTTAAGAGTAATTCTTTTGTTTAATATATATCAAGTAAGGAAAGAAACAAAAGGGTAAACATTTTCTTTATAGTTTCCCTAAAAACTAAAATTTGATTTATAATTTTGTGTTTGCTTAATCCCATACTATTAAGTTAGTAATCAATTTATCTTAAAGTAGGGCGTTTAAAGAGAATACTTTTTCATAGCCACCTAGTAAAACAAAAAGATATTTTACTAGAAATGTAACGACCCGGCCGGTCGTTTCATGTGTTACTGCTCCATTTTCCCCTTTTCTGCTCCTTATTGTCTTGTTCAGCTGTATTATGTGTTACCGGATTGGTTGGCTCGGGTTCGGTAAGGTTTTGGTGAGGGTTGAGACACTTAGTCTCTTTTGAGTAAGCTTAAGTTGGAAAAGTCAACCGGACGTTGACTTATGTGAAAAAGGGCTCGGATGTGAATTTCGATGATTCGGATAGCTTCGGGAGATAATTTGGGACTTAGGAGTGTGATCGGAAAGTGGTTTGGAGGTCCGTAGTAGGTTTAGGCTTGAATTGACGAAATTGGAATTTTGGCGTTTTTCGGTTGATAGTTGAGATTTTGATATAGGGGTCGGAATGGAATTCCGGGAGTTGCATTAGGTCCGTTGTATCATTTGGGATGTGTGTGCAAAATTTCAGGTCATTTGAACGTGGTTTGATAGACTTTTTAATCAAAAGCGGAATTCGGAAGATTTTGAGTTGGGTTGGCAGCGGAAGATTTTCCTATTGCTATCATAACCGCACCTGCGGCTAGGGGACCGCAGGTGCGGGCTCGCAGAAGCGGAGATGGAGCCGTAGATGCGGCAAAGAGGTAAGTCAGCTGGAACCGCAGAAGCGGCTAAGGGAGCACACATGCGATAGCGCAGGTGCGGGCATTGCATCGCAGATGCAGAAATAGGCTCATAAGTGAAAACCGCAAATGCGGTGTCTTGAACCGCAGAAGCGGGAAATGACTGCAGGTGCGGAATCCATGGGTCAGAAGGTATATTTTTCACTCTTCGCGATTTTTGGCCATTTTTCTCAATATTTCATTCGAGGTGAAGCTTTTGGGAGCCATTTCAAGGGAGATATTCAGAGGGATTCATTGAGGTAAGGTCCTTGGTTCCTAAGCTCGTTATTATGGTGATTTTTATCGATTGTTAGCATGAAATTTAAGGGAAAATCAGTGGTAAATTTGGGGATTAGGGCTTGGTTGGTTGAAGAGCCTTGAGTGGTGATTTGAGGGGTCATATGAGGTCCGATTTTGATAATTTTGATATGGATGAACTCGTGGGAGGATAAGGAGTTTATTGATGTAATTTTTATCGGATTTCGAGACGTGGGCCCGGGGGTCGGGTTTAGCTAATTTTGGAATTTGTGTTGTAATTTGATTACTTTCGGGTGGGCTTTGTTCCCTTAGCATATTTTAATGGTTATGTACTGATTTTGGTTAGATTTGGAGCATCCGGAGGCCGATTCGAGAGGTAAAGACATTGCGGGCTAGAGTTTGGACCGGATAGAGGTGAGTAATGATCGTAAATGTTGTTCTGAGGGTATGAAATCCCGGATTTTACATTGTTGTGCTACTTTGAGGTGACGCACACGCTAGATGTCGAGCGTTGCTCGTGCACCATTGGGGATTTGTGACTTAGTCCATCCGGTGTGACTGTTTAATTGCGTATTTGATTGAAAAATGTTTGCTATCATCATGTTTTGGGCTGAATGCCATATTTGGGCCTCGTGCCAACTATTTTGAACCCTTAAGGGGATCTCTATTACTATTCCTCACTTTGTTTTGACTTTATACTTGTACTCAGTCATGCTATATTCTACTGTTTTCATAACTCAACCATGTTTACTCTATTTTTGACATCTTAAACGATATTTTGAGCTGAGCATCATATTTTACTGTGCCCGAGTGGCTTTTAGAGATTTCTGACTGAGTAGGACCGAGGGCCTATGTTGTGAGGTTGTTATGGGATCGGGCTGCGCGCCGTAGCGGTATTGTGCTGATTCATGATTTTGAGGTCGAGGGCTTGAGTTGTACGCCACAAAGTGGCTTGATATGAGGGTGAGAGCCTGTTTGATTATGCCACGAGATGGCTTGATATTGCGCTTGGGCCGTAAGGGGTCCCTCCCAGAGTTTGTACACCCCTAGTGAGCACGAGTACCCAGTGTGAGATGTGTTATAGCCCGAGGGGCTGATACGAGTGATTGTGAGATAGCCCGAGGGGCTGATTCTGTTGGTACTTTGCCCGAGGGGCTAATTTTATGTGTTTATCTTTTTTCACTGCTTTTCATTCACTCGTTTAACCGTTAAAAGATGTTTTAAAGAAGGTTCTACTGAACTAAGTATTTTTATAAGTTTTTCACTGTTTTATTGCATTGTATTGGCTTTACACTGCCTCTTTGTAGCATTTTGCTGTGCTTTACGTGTTTTCTTATCGCTCAGCTGCCTTTACTTTTATTACTCACTGAGTTGGCGTACTCATATTATTCCCTGCACCCTGTGTGTAGATTCAGGAGCTTCGGCTCCCGCTGGCGAGGGCTGATTGCTTCCAGCAGGCTGTTCAGAGTTCACTAGGTAGCTGCTCGGCGTTCGCAGCCCAGTGCTTCTCCCTCTTATCTTACTTTCCTTTGTATTAGTTCTGTAATAGACTACATAGTCTCTTTCATACTCGTAGACAGATGTTTAGATGCTCATGACTGGTGACACCCCGATGTCGGGCTGTGTTTATTTTCGCATTTGTTCTATTTCACTGTATTTTGGGGTTTATTACTTATTAATGATTTAAATTAAATTATTATAACTGTTTAAAAGGATAGGGATTGTGTCGGCTGGCCTTATTTCACGATAAACGCCATCACGACCGGGTTCGAATTTAGGGTCGTGACAAGAAAAATATTTAAATATGATTTTGTAAAGAGTATGTTAATATATAGCAAAATAAAAGATTCTTACAATTATATATGCAGAAAGTGTAGACAAAAGCAAAATTTTCCGAACATACCAATTGTACGGGAGTTTCCTATTGGCACCACTAGACTGTAAACTTTAATAGTATAATTTATAATTGTAAACTTTTTAGAATAGTGGTATTAAAATAATATTAGATTCATACGAGTTAAAAATAAACGTGTACCAGGAATTATCTTAGATAGAGGGATCACATAATTTTCTCTTAGGTTAATAAAAAAATTGCCTTTTGGAGTAAAAGTAAAGAAATTAAAAAAAAAAAAAGGGGAGCAAAAATGAAACAAAATATAATGTATTAGTTCTGTAATAGACTATATAGTGTCTTTCATACTCGTAGACAGATATTTAGATGCTCATGACTGGTGACACCCCGATGTCGGGCTGTGTTTATTTTCGCATTTGTTCTATTTCACTGTATTTTGGGGTTTATTACTTATTAATGACTTAAATTAAATTATTATAACTGTTTAAAAGGATAGGGATTGTGCCGGCTGGCCTTGTTTCACGATAGGCGCCATCACGACCGGGTTTGGATTTAGGGTCGTGACAAGAAAAATATTTAAATATGATTTTGTAAAGAGTATGTTAATATATAGCAAAATAAAAAATTCTTACAATTATATATGCAGAAAGTGTAGACAAAAGCAAAAATTTCCGAACATACCAATTGTACGGGAGTTTCCTATTGCCACCACTAGACTGTTTTAATAGTATAATTTATAATTGTAAACTTTTTAGAATAGTGGTATTAAAATAATATTAGATTCATACGAGTTAAAAATAAATGTGTACCAGGAATTATCTTAGATAGAGGGATCACATAATTTTCTCTTAGGTTAATAAGAAAATTGCCTTTTGGAGTAAAAGTAAAGAAATTAAAAAAAAAAAAAAAAAATAGGGAGCAAAAATGAAACAAAATATAATGGAGAAAACAATGGTGGCTGTGGGGTTCGAACCCACGCGCACTTATGTGCAGAAGATCTTAAGTCTTCCCCCTTAACCACTCGGGCAAACCACCTGATGTTGCATAGGACTGACAATGTAATTATCCTATCTTATTATTGTTATTTTTATAAAAAGAAAAACCCTTTATAGTTCAATAGACTTTAATATTGGTATGGGTTCCAAGTTCGAGGTTTAACATATTTAATTTAGAAAAAATGGATTAAGGGTGCTTTTGGTATGATAAAAAATGAGTTTATGAGGAAAATATTTTTTAATTTTTTCAAAAAGAAAATAAAAAATATTGTTTGTTTATGAAATATGATTATGTTTTGGGGAAAAAAATTCAAAATTTTTCAAGTTCCCAAAAATTCGTTTACGATAGTTTTTGGGTGAAATTTTTTCTTCCACTCACAAAACTTTAATGTTTCTTCAAATAAAATATATGTCCAAACACAACTTCAACTTTTAAGAGTTATTTTTCAATATAACTTCAAAAACTCGTTTTTCAAGTTACAATCAAATCTATGTCCAAACGCTAGCTATAATTTTTGAAAACTCTTCTTCTTGTGAACTTATTTTCCGTTTCAATAGGAGAAAAATATTTTCGAAAACTATTTCTCGACCTTCCTAACTCTATTCTTTATCTTACCACCCCTAACCCACCCTTGCCACCCCACACCCTCTCTAACATTGCCATCACACTCTGATCCTAGACCCCGACCTATCATCCTCCCCGCCCTTACTCATATAGTCTTATATAGTATTTCTTTAAATTAAATACGGACAAGGGCCATATATGCCAGTGAACTATGCGAATTAGGACAGATATGTCCGTCGTTAATAGTTTGACCTCCGGAGGACAACAATTTTTTTTCCAATTTGAGATTCTCTTTTTCATTTTCTCCAGTAGAGGAAACACATATATGCCCAATCCGTCCAATACTTGGTCATTCATGCCCTTAGTTTAACGGAATCACTATTTTGTCTTTCTTAAATAATTAATAATCGGATCCAACCAAAATTTGCTGACCCGATCCGTTAGGACCCGACCCACCCTTATTTCAAAGATATTTTTTGATATACTATTTTTGTTTGATTGAGAAATTGTGTGATAATCATATTTATTTTGAGTAATTTGATAGTCGATTTTTTTATACATCATTTCGGGAAGTAATCCTACTAAAAGTAGTAATTGATATTTATTTATTATTTTAATAATATAATATTCGGATTTGTTTGTGCTTTCTTCAATCATTTTACCATCTTATTTTATTAATTAATTATTTAAAAAATAAAAATACACAGTCAATCCTGTATCAATCAGAACAGTCTGTAAGTGTTTATTTCATGTCTGTTGCGTCTCAATTATGACTAGCCAATCCTGTAGGAGAATTTATTCATCCACTGGTTTGGTTGCAGCAACGTTCACGAAAACAAATTGAATGGAACGATTCCACCTGCCTTCCAGATGCTCGAAAGCATGACCTATCTGTAAGTTCTTACTCTCTGGTTTAACGTCAACAACTTTAAACTGTGTATATTTATTCAAATATAATTAAACAAAGGTCTATTTATTTAAACCCCTAATATTTGGGACTGGGGGGGGGGGGGGGCATTAATCAACGAATTATACTTTAATTTTAAAATTACTTTGGGTCAACTATGTGCATTAGTACTTCCTTGTAATTATTGAAGTCCGTTTCATTTAAGTCTGCTTTGGCATTTAGACAATTCAGCATAATCAGATTACTTTTGCACTAATCCGTAATCTATATTGAGATTAATTATACTCTGCTAATCTATATTGAAAAAAAAACAGATTTTACTGACGCTATTTTTCAATATATAATATAATGTAAGAGAAAATGAGTTAGAAAGCACCGTTATAAAAGTAGGAGAAGGAAAGCACGTTATAAAGCAACTACTTTGCTTTCGTTAAACTAAGGGTATAAATGACCAAATATTGGACGGATTGGGTATATATGTGCCAAATTATTAACGACGGGTATATCTGTTCTAATTCGCATAGTTCACTGGCATATATGATCCTTTTCCGAATTATATATTTTTAAAAATATTTTATGGTACCTAATCAAACATTGGAAATAAATAAGAAAATTACTTATTATCCAAGTATACAATTTCTTTGTGCCAAACAAACCCCAATAGGAATAACAACTCAGCGCTTTAGAACTATCCAGAAGGAGCAGGTACCGAAACTTTCTTCATTTCATATAAATTCTCCTCCTCCTCCTCCTCCATTTTACCCCATTTTGATACCAAAAAACCCTAGAAGAAGAGACTTAACAATCCAATTCTGTAATAATGGCTGAACACTTAGCATCGATTTTCGGTACAGAGAAAGATAGAGTGAATTGTCCATTTTACTTTAAAATTGGTGCATGTAGACATGGAGATCGTTGTTCTAGACTTCATACAAAGCCTAGTATTAGCCCGACGCTTCTCCTTTCTAATATGTATCAAAGGCCCGATATGATTACTCCTGGTGTTGATGTTCATGGTCAGCCCATTGATCCTCGCAAAATGCAGGAACATTTTGAGGTAAAAAAATAATGAAAATTTCTGCTGCTTGTTTGTAGATTTTATTGAGTTATTTTGTGGTTTATTGAAATGGACGCGTGGTTGATCAGTTGATATGTAGTGATCTTATTGTTTTTAGAAGTAGCAAAATGTGTGCTCGTTTGCGTATTTGATTTTGAATTGTTTGCTATGCTTTAGCAAAATGTGGTCGAATAGAGGGACAATTATAAACAATTTATATAGTCGACCTCAACTAGTTTGAGGACGAGTCACAGTAAATTAAAAGATCCATTTTTTTTTTCTTCTGATTTTCAGTGGTCGACCCTTGCTGGATTTCCTCGAGTTATTTCACGATTTATTTCAACTTTCTCTATGGTTAATTAGTTTGGAATCGAGTTGTAGTTGATTTGTTAGATGATTGATTTTTAATGATTATTGATGAATTCATTTAGATATCTTATGTATTAGTGAATTGAGTCTGACAGAAAGCAACATATATTGAGTATTTATATGCAGGAACTTTTGAGGTAAAAAATTAAAATTATCAGTTTTTTCTGCTTGTTTGTGGATTTTATGGAGTTATTTTCTGGTCTAGTTAAATGGGTCCAAATAGAGCAGAATTGATATAGAGGGTTCAGACTGAGGTGTAGTTGATTAATTAAGCTGTTATTTTTTGTTATCTTTTAAGTAGAGAAGAGTAGAGGGCGGGCCCAATATCTACCGAGTTTCAAAATGTGTGCTACTGCCCTCAGGATTTCTCGGTTATCAAAAAAATGAAAATAGAAGGGTTCGCTTAGCAGAACCAAAGTATTTTGAGATTGAAGCATAGTTGATTAATTGATTGATTAATATGCTATGATCTATATGTTTTTAAAACTTGTGAATTTTTCTGCTCGTTAGTGAATTTCGTTTTACTTTATGATTCAGTAGAAAATATAGCGAACTTCTACTACTTTCTATTTTTATTTTTATAATATTAGCCTGAAATGAGTTTATATGGAGTACTATGGTCAATGAGGATTCATATAGCCGAATCTGACTTGTTTGTGATTGAGGCATAGTTGTTGTTGGTTCGAATAGAAGGGAATGATGCAGCGGATTTATGTAGTCGACTTAAACTAGCCTCTGGATTTAGGCATAGCTGGTTAATTAAATGGTCAAATTTTTGTGGGTTTACTATGATCAGCAAATCACTAAGTTGCTCGGACTCGGGTGCAGGTATACGATACAGGGACGGATCCGAGTATCGGTTTCGGCAAAATCTAAATTTTAAGATTCGAGGGTGGGGATCCGTATATGGATACGGGTGCGGGGATTCGGCTAATAAAAAATAGAGCTATAAAAATATTGTAAATTTTGAGATATATTTTGTGAAAAACTTACATGAATACTGTAGAATTCAATTTTTCATTCTCCAAGATGGACATTATTATTTCATTGTCCTAAATCTGTTTTATTTTTTATTTTGAGAAATCAAATCTCAATTTTTCTCCCAAATTTGTCGATGGACTCCGGTCAAAGTGTCCGAAGACAGTTGACCGAATCCGGGACGTATCCCGCTCCCGCTCCCGTCCCCGTCACGTATTGGGATGGGGACGGCACCAAAATCTAAGAGTCCGGCGCAACTTAGGCAAATCATGCTGGATTTGATTAAGTTGTTTTATGAATTAGTGAAATGGGTAACAGACGATGGATATAGAGGATTTATATGGTTAAGCTCAATTAGTTTGGGTTTGCAGTGCTGCTGATATAATAAATCATTGATTATTTATGATTGGCCCTTTACAAGCTGTTTTGGATTCATTGAGTTTTTGGTAGTGATACAGGTCCAAATTAAGAGGAACAGATATAGAGGATTTATATGGTCGAACTGAGTTAGTTTGGGTTGAGGTTTAGTTGTTTGTGATATTTTAAGGATTGGATATTTCAATTCTGGAACATTTTGAAGTAAAGCTAGGAAATCTATTTGCTCATTTCTGGATTTCTTTCAGTTAAATTATGATTTAGTGAAACGGGTCTGTATAATGTGTAACGGAATATAGGATTATTGGTACTTGGCTTCAACTAATTTGGGCTGAGGCTTATTTGGTTACTTGAGTGATCAATTGATGTTTGATGATTTGGATGTTTTCTAGTATTGGAGTTACAGAATCCCCAGAAAACTAGCTTAATATTTCTGCTTGTCTGTCAATTTAGGTTAGTTATTTTAAGAATTAGTGAAATCTGCCCGAATAGAGCGAAACAGATGCAGAATGTTTATATCTATGATCCCAAGTGGTTTGGGACTGAGATGGTGTTTATTAATCGATTGAGTAATGATTTGTATTTGGATGTTTCTAGGGCTTGGAGTTGCGTAATCCCTAGAGAACTAGCAAGTATTTCTCTTTGTTTTTTCTCCAAAATTCTATAAGTATTAGATAAAAACTTTGTGAGCTGGTTCATGCTTCATGTGTTGGTAAGTGTTTTATCGGTGGGTCATTAGTCGGAAATTTCGAGGCATATGCTTATTATGGTGTTGTTGCAGGATTTTTATGAAGATTTATTTGAAGAACTGAACAAGTACGGAGAGATTGAGAGCCTGAATGTTTGTGACAATCTGGCGGACCACATGGTAAGCTATCTGTGCTTTTGTTGGATTTATTCCACTGATTTAGATTATTGATTGGCATTTTAATTTTTGCATTATGTGTGCATGCAGGTGGGCAATGTCTATGTTCAGTTTAGAGAAGAAGAGCAGGCTTCAAATGCTCTTAAGAATCTTACAGGGAGATTTTATGCTGGTAACTTTCTCATTTAACTAATGCTTTCCTTGTAGAAGTATTGGACTTTAAGTGGGATTTCTTAAGATGGTAAAAAGGCTGAGAACCAGTTTGTCTGTATTATGGTTAATGGGCTTGTCAATACCTATTATTTGTTTTTTTTCCTGGTTTAGATATTTCAAAGTATGATCCTCAAACTTCTGCTGGTAATAAACACTGCAGGGAGGCCCATCATTGTTGATTTCTCTCCTGTAACTGATTTTCGTGAAGCCACCTGTAGACAGTACGAAGAGAACAGCTGCAACCGTGGTGGATATTGCAACTTTATGCATCTTAAGAGGATCGGCAGGTTACTGCTATTCACTTTATTTGGAGAACTTGTTAACCATTTGTTCAGTAAGTCTTACAAATTGAATTGTTGCCGACTTAATTTTTTTATGCTGACAATTTTTAGGGAGCTAAGACGCCAGTTGTTTGGGCGGTATAGGAGAAGGCACAGCCGAAGCCGAAGCAGAAGTCGAAGTCCTTACAGGCATCGTAGCTATGAAGAGCGCTCTCACAGGAGTCATAGTAGAAAGTATGATGATAGAGATTATTATCATGAAAGCCGGAGTAGGAGGCATACTACAAGTCCTGGACATAGGAGGGGTAGGAGCAGGAGCCCTCGTGGCAGGAGGGATCGAAGTCCCACTCGGGATAGTAGTGAAGAGAGGCGCGCAAGAATAGAGCAGTGGAACAGGGAAAAAGAAGAGGCAGAACTTACTAACAAGACCAATGCAGTTGGTATTAATTACAACGACGAAAGCAACGAACATGGATATGCACAAAATGGTAATGGGTATAATGATCAGCAGCCATCACAACAGAATGGTTATGGAAACTAATGAGTATATTCTGGATAGGTTGGTTCCTTGTTTCTTATGGTTGATCTTTTGATTTATCCCAAAAGTCATTGTCTTTTAAGAAAGGCCACCTGCCATGAGATATACCTTACTACCATTTTCCACTGTGCAGGTGGTGCAGGTTTTCAATTCTGTGCTATCAAATGTGAAATTTCAACCCTTGTTTTATGCTTTCTGGTTCTAACATGCTGTTCTGTGCATCATGCATTTTATCTGTTATATCGTTACCCTTGTAACCTTTCTGCCACTTCTCCTGCCAAAAATTTATTTTGGTCGTCCTTCCTTCAGTTCATTACTTCGCCCTATGAACCTCTTTGCTTGTTCATGTCTTTTGACAAACTTGTCCTTTTTTTTCACACGGTGACTATACTGCTTTGTGGCTGTCTGGAACAGTTTTTTGGTTATTAATTTTGATCTGTTGGGAGTTCAGTAATAAGTATTCTTCAAGGTCTAAGAGTAACGTTTCTGATTTGACATTATAGTGGTCATAAATCAAATTCACATTAGAGTTCTGTAATATTTCTGGCCCATTCTGATTCTCACCATCCATCTTCATTATTATGTGACGAGAAGATTTTTTATATGGTTATATTATTGGAAGAACATTTTAAAATTACAGAATAATAGTATGAGCGTAGTAAGTCTACGTGTACCTCATAATACACTGGTTAATACTAAGTACTAACCATAATTTATATATTTTTGTCAAATACACATAATGATATTACTCTCTGAGTACCTTAGATGCTTATTTGTTGTAGGTTCTTTCAGTCAGCCTATCACTTATATGTGCTGTCACGCTACTCTAACCTTATCCAGTTGAGTAAATGCTCGTTCCCCAATGTTAGTCCTGGAAGTGTCTGTACGTGATTGTTACATAAACGAAATGTCTGAATTGCTCATAGAATGGCCTAGTAGGAAAATACATGGTAAAGTTTTGCTTTTCAAGAGCTTTATCTTTTACTTCCTTTGTTTCATTTACTCGGTGTTTAATTGAGCACGGAGTTTAGAAAATAAATAAGGACTATTGGTATATACCAAAGGTACCCCTTAGAAAGGTGCCGGTCTTTCTGTAACAGACTAAAATGAAAGAAGTGTTACATCAAATGGAACCAACGGAGTAAATTATTCTAAGCCTACCATTTTCACCTCACACTTTTCCATGATTATTAGGACTTTGCGGTCAGATTGCCATTGCTATTGTATATCATTGAATTGACTCAGTTTTGTGCCAATCTTAAAGTTTGGTTGTCCCGGGTCTTTTTCTAGGTTGTCCATCCCAAGTGTTTCTTTCATCTTCTTGGGGGTTGCCTCTCTTTTTGATTTTGGGGTCTGTTTAAAAATGTCTTATAATGAGAACCGCATGCATCTATAATATGTTAAAATTATCTTGCAAATGTGTTAATGCTTGTATATGCAGTCAGGTTCTTTGACCAGAGCACATCCAGGCTAGTTGCTTTCCCAACTATTCTTTGTTTTGAAATTTGCTTATGGAAGTTAGTCTTACAGGTTTTATGAGTTTTGCAGGTCCAGGTTTCCCTGCATATAAGGACTAAGAGCATGATTTTAATTACAACTTACCATGAACTGTGTACAGGTGGTTGGAGCTAACTCAGAGGATTTGTCCCAACAGGTTTGCTTGCTTTAACAGGCATTTGCAGGAAAGAGATGGAAGAACTTTTAAAGGCTTCTCCTAAGTGAGACTATTATAATTCTTCTTATGTCTAATTTTGGAGTAATGCAGCTTAGAAATAGGCCATTGCGGGTATTCCGTCGTCTATATGACTCTTGTTGGATGTAGCTGTGGATCTTGGTAAACCTGTTCTTTCTAGAAGACTTATATTAGCTCTGATAACTGTTGTTCGAGACTACTTGTGGAGACTCTCTTGAAGTTTTAGCAACGTAGTTGGTAACTTTTTGTTTTTCAATAGTATCTTGATGTTTAGTCGTTTCATCTATTTTACAATGATGCGGTCCATTTTGTCTCCTCTGGGGTAGGGGTAAGGTGTGCGTACCCTCTATCCTTCCTAGATCCTACTTGTGGGATTTTACTGGGTGGTTGTTGTTGCAATGTCCATTTTGTGTTTGAAAGTTTTGCTTGCTTGGTGCATGAGTACCTCTGTGTTTAGACTTTAGATCCACATATGTAGTTCAGTTTTGCCCTGTCATGCATCTATAAGTACTTGTTAATTGTGATTAGTGAGCTAAAATGTTTGCTGTTTAGTTTTTATTATATTCTGTTCCGCGGTTTACAAACCACTTGAATTGACCGAGTCAGATGTAAGGCAAAATTGCACATAGAGGAGGATCATCTAGGAGCTTAAGGGCTGATGTTGAGAAGTCGTCGAGACATGGAACCATAGGTGGATCCAGAATTAAAATTTTTTGGGTCTAGATTCATAATTCTACCACTTTCATCTTTTTACCACAAAGAGTCAGTTTCACATTAAAAATATTTTGATTTCTCTATTGTTGTTTGTTTAGGAGATTTAAATAAAGTAAATGTAATTCATAATCCATTTTGAAAGATTTTGTTTGAAAATTTTAAGAGAAAGAATGTTAATATATCAATGGATGCATTTAGATGTCAACTCATATAATCTTATTCAGATTTCTGAGTATCTCTGTTGGACTTTAACACTTTTGACTTTCTTGACAATCTAGCTTTTAGGCACTAATTTCTACGTTTCTCGTTGAAAAGGATCGTAGAAAAAAAAAGTCATCAATTTCTTTAAATTTTCTTGTAAACGTTAATGTAATTTAAAATTCCAAAATGGTTCACATGTAACACACTTAGAAGAGAACTTCTCTAAGTTTGATTAGACAGAAGACGGCATAATTTCATAGTTTCTTAACACCCCTTTATTGTCTCAAATGGATTAGTGGATGATGACAAAATAATAAGACTTACATTACTCTAAAAAATAATTAAAAAAATAGAACTTTAGGTGCAGTCTTGCGTTTAAGGGCTCATTTGGTAAGGGTATATAAGAATAGTACTGAATATGGTGTATTAGTAATGATGTGCTTAGTTATGTTGGGATTATTTCTTATTGATTGTTTGGTTTGGTGTATTAAAGGTTTTGAAAGAGCAATTCTGTCTTAAAAATCATGGTATTACTGATGACATAGTTTGCTATGTATAAAAATAATACTTAGGTTGAAAAATACGACCAAACTAGGGATTAATAATACCAAAGCTGATATATATGTACTATTAATGTAGTGATTAGTTATGCTGAGATTATTTCTTACTGACTGTTTGGTTTGGTGTATTAAAGGTTTTGAAAGAGCAATTTTGTCTTTATACATGCTTATCCATGTCTTAAAAACCATGGTATTACTGATGGCATGTTCGCTATGTATAAAAATAATACTTACGTTGAAAAATACTACCAAACAAGGGATTAATAATACCAAAGGTAATATATGTATTTTTTTCTCTAATATATCCTACCAAACGACCTGTTACAAATATAATCACACTATCTAATTAGTGAAATATCTCTCACAGTCATAAGTTGATTAATCTAAGCCTATTAGGCATTAGACATTTCAAAGAAGTCTTTCGAGCTAGAGTAATAAATCTTTCCTCTATCTCATTTTAGCATGATTTAAGATATTAGCACGTCGATTAAAAAATATTTACTACAAGGAATGATTTACTGAATTACTCTTATTTATTTTTAATTTTCTTACTTTATTACTTCTATTAATAGGAAAGTGAGTATTATTAATCACTTTTGATCTCTCTCATAGTAAAGGTAAAATTATAAATGTTTAATTAATTTTCCCTTGATTTTCTAAGATGACATATGTTTTGAAAAATCTTTTTGGGGCTAAAACGGCACTTAAAGTGAATGGAGGGAGTAAAACGAACTAAAGATGTTATTCAATCAATAATCATAAATAAAACGACCCAGTAAAATCCCACAAAGTGGGATCTGGGAAAGGTAGTGTGTACGCAGACCTTACCCCTATCCCGATCGGGCAGAGAGGTTGTTTCCGATAGACCCTCGGCTCAGGAAAATGAAAATAATGTTATTCAATTCCTATAACTTAAAGAAATACGTAAATGACCACAGACTTCTGTAAATGTCATACCTACAAATATTACTACTGCCACACAAAACTAAGGATAGTCTTTTGGAGTTTGTGGATTAGATATTCCTGTGCAGAAATGATCCACTCCAACTTCAGAGTTCAGACATATAGATATAAACTATCTGCAAACAGATTTTTTTAGAAAAAACTTTACACGGGGACGCCCTATTTGGGTCCGCCCCCGATTTTAACCCTATACCCATTTTTTTTTTTAAAACGTTTAACTTTGTACCCCACTTTTT
>NC_031989.1:55301348-55306634 GCF_001879085.1 Nicotiana attenuata
CACAGAAAGGTGGCTCATAAACCTCCCCAGATTACTAATAAGCTCAATAACAATCGAATCAACACATCCTTCTCCAATACTCGCACCATTATAGAAAAAATAAACTCTGTACTTGTAAGGTCTAAAATTGGTGTTCTTGACACCAAATTCAGCATTCATTATAATGTTGAATGAAGAGTTTTCTGCATTTTTGGACAACACATCAAAAGTAGCGGACCAGACCGGATGTGAAACTTGGAAGTTCTGACTTTCATTATGTACAATGAAGAGAAGAGAGTGATTGCAATTTGAAACAGAGTAGAGAGTGCAACAAAAATTAAGAATTTCTTGCGTTTCTTTTTGCTCAGCTCTTTGGATTGTATGGAGTTGGCTGATTCTTCAGCTTGCTTTGCATGTCCGTTAATCTGAAGTTGATGTTCCCCTTCTACTGCCATTTAGTTTCAAGTCAAATTTTATTTCAAAAACTTCAGCTTATATAGTGCTGAAGTTTTTACAAATGAACTAAATAACTTCAGCATCTTCTGCTGAAGTTTTTGAAAAAGCTTATCTAGGACAAAAAGACTTCAGCGTATTTAGTGCTGAAGTTTTTACAAATGAACTAAATAACTTCAGCATCACAAAACTCAGCTACTAGAATGCTTAAGTTCAGCAAATAGAGAACAAAACTTCAGCACTAGAATGCTTAAGTTCAGCAAATAGAGAACAAAACTTCAGCACTAGAATGCTTAAGTTCAGCAATTACAAACAAAAACAAGTTCATCAAATAGAGAACAAAACTTCAGCACTAGAATGCTTAAGTTCAGCAAATAGAGAACAAAATTTCAGCACTAGAATGCTTAAGTTCAGCAATTACAAACAAAAACTTCAGCACACTTGGTCTACTTCAAACCCGGCTACTAAAATGCTAAAGTTTTGCGTGATTGCCTTTGCTACTTCAGCCCCGTATGCTGAAGTACCGCGAAAAAGTGGGTACACTTGTAACTTTTTTTGCAAAGCGGGCACAAGTTAAAACGTGACCCAAAAAGCGGGTATAGATGCAAATATACACACAAAAAAGTTATTTTTTCGTCCAACGTTCGATATACGCATTGGACCCTAAGTCCTAACTGATCCAATTTGTACTGTATAAAGCCCATTAAAAAAGGGGAGCGTTCCGTATCAAAATTCTTTTGTATTCTCAGGGCTCTAACCCGAAGTTTTTGGTTAAAAATGATGTGATACTATTCATTACACCCTTAGTGGTCCCAAAGTAAGTCATAGCTCTAACAAAAAAGAAAAGAACAAAGAAGGTCTTAATATATATAGTTCAAGTCCTACTTCTCTTTTAATTGATTGTATATGGTGGCTAAATTTAATTCGTAGGAGAAGGAAACATCATCTTTTCCCTATTGTTTGGCTTACCTTATCAATATCTCCGTTACATAGTCCCCGAACAGGGCTCTATACAACGGCGACGTCAGAAAATTCAATAAGATTATTAAAATTTCGAACATCATTTGTTTGTGGGTTGTGCAAGGCAGAGGCAGATTTAGGATTTTAGTTCTGTGAGTTCGACATTTAAACTCATGAATTCATATCTACTATTTATTATACTTTTAGTAGTTTTTTACACATAAATTTATGCTCCACGCCGAAAGTATTTGATTCAGTTAAACCCGATAATTGTATGATGCATCCACCCCTAATGCAAGGTATCCAAAGTATATCTTTTATCAATAACGATTATATTTTATCTTATACATAATATAAGTTTTTGACAAAAAGTGTTAGGTTGACTAGCCTTGACCACACATAACTTCGCCCGGGCTCAATAACATTCATACTTGAAAATAGTCCACTGTAATGCTTTAGGTAAATATTGAGGAATGCAATACGATAAAAGACACCAAAGGGTGTGTTTGGTATGAAGGAAAACATTTCAAATTTAGCATTAGTATATTACATTTCAAATTTAGCATTTAAAAACAATGCTACACCATGTTGAGATCATTTAAATACATCTTTCTCAACTTCTGACTAACTATAATATATACAATATATCAATCTCAAACTATGACAAACTACAAAAAACGAGCATAGGAATAAAATATAAATAACACTTTTGTAGTCGTTAAAAGCCAGCCCTCTTTCGAATATTGATTGAATTAACCCGAGAAGAGATCTATTAGAACTTAGCATCTCACAAAAAATATGGAGTATAACTAAATTTCAAGGCTCTAAATTTAATTTTCCATAGCAAGAAATCCATGATACCGAAGAGAAACTTTGGAGCAACAGTTAAGTTGTTTACGTGTGACCTATAAGTCGTCGGTTCGACCGCTAATGCTTGTATCAGGGTAGGTTGCCAACATCACACCTCAAAATTCGGCCCTGCCTCGAACCTTGCATAAACGCGTGATGCTTTGTGCACCAACTACCCTTATAGCAAGAAATCCATGAATTTGAGCCATGGCAGAGGTATCTTGTTAGATGTATCTGCTTGTATTCCACAGCTTAAAGACGACGTCGTTGCGCCAACGTTTTTCGGACACATAAAAAAGTTTCTTGACCCCAAAGCGGTGAGCTTCTCCTTCCTGTCCAAACCTGAACCCATCATTCAAAGATAACAATAATATATCAATATTTCGTAATTTGATTTTTAAATAATTTTAATACACTCATTGTAGAAAGAATCTACTAGCATAATTTATACTTTTTTCCAGAAATAATTATAAGTAATTGTTTTAAGAAACTAACCTTGTCGCTTAGAAACTAAAAATATTACTTTATCCGTCTCAATTTATACGAAGGTGTTTGAATTTTGAGAGTAAAACGAGTTGTTCTTTGACCGGTAATTTTTTATATGACTTTTAGATATTAATGAATTATTGTATAATATTATTTACATAGTTTCTAGATATATAAATTTTATTTCAAAAACTTAAAAAGTCTGTGTACAATTACATAATCAAAGTTAAATAGTTTGAATATCCAAAAGCAAAAAGTGCCACATAAATTGAAAGAGAGGGAGTAAATGTTAGTTAAATTTCAATAATATTATGAAATTTATTTTGTACTACCGGTATTATAATTCCTGAGCTTAAATTACCCTAAAATCGTGAAAAGAATGAATATATTATACTACTAGATCATATGTGTACTAGATAGGATAAATATCTTAGTAAAATTAAATTTTATTTGTTATATGCTCATCCGTTTAATTTTATGTCTCTCTATTTTACTTTTAGTCTATTAAACAAAAAAAAAAATATTTGAAAATAAGTTTATTTTTAAATTTTTATTTTACTTTTAATAATAATCACAATTTAAAAAAAAGTTTCATAAAATTGGTATACAGTCAAATTACACTCCTAAAATTAAAATTGAGTAAATAATTTGGAAAACAGAAATAACAATACTTTGCAAAAATATTTTTCAGTGAGATGAAGGGCGAATAACTGGAATTCAAAAAGATGAACTGGCTCTTACTTTCTAAACTGAACTGCGAGTAATGAAGATCGTAATCAGCGGCGTCACCGGAGGAAATCACCGGTCGTCTTCCTTCCTTCGAGTACTGCCGTAGTGCGGCGGCGATGAGATCGTCTACAGTCGATTCCAACGATATCAGTACCTGTACAGGTCCAACACTCCTTTGAATCGTCACGTTCACCAGCATCTTCGTCAACTTCCTCGGCCGGAAATTCATCGCCGTCGAGTCACCGGCGGAAGTTCTAACACCGGCGAGCAAGTTCGGCACCGTTCTCGGCCTTCGCAATAGCTCCGAGGATGAGCTGCTGCTCCCTGAGCTTTGTCCGTGAAACGACATGGATTTTTCCGATAACTTTCCTTTTCGATTCTTCTCTTCATTACCTCTCCGGTTAATTCTCGGAGACGGCATTTATAAACTTGCAAAGAGGAATGAGGAAAATGGCGGCGAGACTTATGTGTATTTATATCAGAATAAGTACTCTTAAGGGGTATAAATGGAAATGAAGATAAAGAATAAGACAGGTGATTAGTTTATTTCCTAATTGGTTGAATTATTTATTCAAAATTATTAATTACGAGATTAGTTATATTACGATTGTACTTTTATTTTTATACCGACTTTAATCTGGTATAACAATTCGGGAATAAAACACCGAAATAATTCTCCAAGACTCTTTTCTCAAAGCTCTGTTAAAAAAATTTAAGGTTTTAATTGGAAATAAAGATTTATCTCTTCTTATCAAGTATAAAATTAAACTATTATTTAATGAATTAAATATTAACTAATAAGAATATATTCATGAAATTAATCACCAATTATTTAATTTTTATATTCTAATCTTATTATTATAATTCTTGTAAACTTGTTCACCAATCAAACACTAAAGTACGCAGAGATGGATTTAGAATTTTAGTTTTACGGGTTCAGCATTTAAAGTTATGGATTCTTATTTACTGTTTATTGTAAATCTAGTAATTTTTTACACGTAAATATATATTTCGCGTTGAAAGAATTGGATTTATTGGATTCGGTGGTTCTATGGTGCATCCGCCCGATACGTACGCTAATCTATAACCGAATATGTCAGTCATATAAGATGAGAAATCTGCTTAATACAGCAATAAGGGTCGTGGTGTAGTTGCCGGTTGCCTGTTGGTATAACTGTATCTTAACGACAAATTGTTTTCATTATTTTCAGCGCCTTAACAATAATTGCGAAACCAGATTACAGGTTTGAATCGTAAAAACAGTCTCTTGTAGAAATATAGGATAAGGCTGTATACGATAGAGTGAAGCGGGAGTTTAGTCACTCACTCCTTCCCCGAATCCTGTTCATAGCGTGGGTTTAATGTACCAGATTGTTTTTCTTTTTTAACAATAATTGCAAAACAAAACATTTTAAATGCCACGTGAGAGATGTCGGCAGTATTTAAAACAGTTAGGCAAAGGTTCACTTTAGCATTGGCTTTTGTCGTCCACTCTTTTAGTGACAAGTTGCAGTGGCAGTTACTTGTGAGCTTCATCTCATTTTAGCCCTTGACTTTTTTTTTTTTTCATTCGGTGTCTGGTACCTATATTGGGCCCGATTAAATCGAGATTCATCTCATTTTAGCCCTTGGCTGTCACTGCGTTCATTGAGCCACTTTCGTCCAAAGGGTATCAATAACAACGATATTTATTTATCGAAAAATTATTTTCTTTTATTTAAAAAATAAATAAAATTTTAGTTTATTTATTTAAACTTGAAAATAAGATAACTTTAAATGACTATGTCACTACGTTCATTGGCGGAGCCAATTTTGTCGGAAATGTATGAA
>NC_031989.1:55306657-55486984 GCF_001879085.1 Nicotiana attenuata
TAGTAGCTCCCCTATTTTTTTCGTATTCTTTGACCCATAGTATTTGCTTATTGTTTCGTTCGCTCTATGTATCATATTTTTCAGTTTGTTATTATTTGATGCTATTTTTTATTTTACTTGTTGTATCGTTGTTGTTGTTTATAGCCATGCAAATATCTATATATTATTAGAGTACAAATTTAAATGTCTTTCATTCTTTTTTAAACCTCGTGCCTGGTAAAATAGGTTCGTTCTTTTTAAAATGAAAAGACTATTGTGTAGTAGGTGAATTTTTGTACGTGAATATTATTTGTTGAATCCCCTTAATTAGTGGGGAACCAAAATTTTCAATAAGAGGATTCATAATATAATAATTAAGTAAACACACAAAGAAGCTAAGAGAATTCAATATTTCTTTTTATATACAAAAAAATAACTTTTACCTTTTACATACACAAAGTAAGTTTCCGGCGAAGAGGGTTCAGATAAGCCCTTTTGTACCACTTTAGCTCCAGCCTTATCTTGATTTTTTTTTTGTATATTTACTTTCCTTAATTGAAATTTTAGTTTTGCCGCTGACTATATTTGTAGTTTAGATATGTGATATCTGACTATTAATTAATCAAAGGTTTGATGAGAAACTGTGATAATTCATAATATATTAATGAATGAATTAAAAGTTTCAATGATTTAAAAATAGTTTGTATGAGAACGCATGTTTATGTAATGACGGGTAAATATTTATATGATTCGAATATTTATATCAAATCAAATAATTTATAGGTAGAATAATAACTCATACTTTAATTACACTGCACTCGTCATGACAGAAATATATTGAGCAATCATGTACTAGAATAATAATGTACAAAAATAATATTAAAAATTATAAAATTGATGTTGCGACTTGTGTTTACTTCATAAGTTAAAAATGATGTCATACGAGATAGTATCGACATACACTAAGCAAATTTTAAAATTTTAAGTTAGTCGCCTGAAAATTATTTCGTCTATATCCTTAGATATTTTCAATATAGTAAATTTGAAGTATTTATATTTATATTAGAGATATACTAATGGTTGTCCTTTTCTCTACTGGCCAAAAATATGGTTTGAATTTCCAATATTTTGCGTGGAACCTTTGTACTCCATCTTGTTATGTCGAGGCAGAGGCAAACCCGAAAATAAAGAAGATAAAGAACACCAAATTTTAACGTGGAAAACCCTTCAAATCGAAGGTAAAAACCACGGGATCACAAAGATCCAAAAAACTCCACTATAACAATAAGAGGGTTACAAAAGTTCTCCAAATAGGCTACACAACAAGGGCCAAACACGGAGCAACAATAGCAACAAGAGCAACAACTAATCAATTGAAGAAAGAGTATAATCCACAAAACAAAGCTGCTGTTCGAGGCTCGAAATCAGAAGCTACGAGCCTCCAAATCCGATCTCCACCGTTCAAATCCAAGACCAAGATGTTGTGTGCACTCAGTCAAAATTTCAGCCCGATCCAACGGTTAACGAATCGAAAAACGTGATTTGAAGTTGGCTGGTTGGAATAAAAATCTGCAGCAAAACAAATACTTTTTTTCTCTCTTCTCTCTTGATGAAAGCTCTCTCAAAACCCACTCTTATGTGCTTAAGTCTTATTTAGGGGGAGAACTTTACGGGACAAGTGTTAGTGTGTCACTTGTGTTGCCTCTTCGTGAGGTTGTTCTCTCGATATTTTGTACTCTCTTTTATTATAGTGGATTGCCCATCTCCGTTGTGGACGTAGGTCAGTTGACCGAACCACGTTAAATGTTTGTGTCTCTTTTTGTAGATTTTTCTTTGTTGTGTGATTTATCGTCGTTCAAAGTTTGCTTTGCTAGTTTCCGCATGACACCTGATTTTTTCGGTCCTAACAAGTGGTATCAGAGCCCAGGTTCAGTGGGACGAGTATGGAGATGGCGGAGTGATGGTACTTTGTTCGCACACCCCTAAATAGGCCATTGGGCCTTTGGCTGGACAACATGGGCATGTGCCCAACAAACTCCCCCTCCAGCCAAGGGGCCAAATGTGTCTTCAAGTAGAGGAACTATTGACAGGCTTCATGCCTGCCAATTTTCTACAAAATTCATGTTTATCTGCAACCACCGCCTTTGTCAGCATATCCGAAGGATTTTCATCAGTGTGTATCTTCTCAACCTCAAATAATTTCTCTTCCACGGCCATTCTTATCCAATGCTACTTTCTATTTATATGTTTGGTCTTAGAATGAAAAGTGGAGTGCTTGGTGAGACAGATAGCACTCTGATTATCACAAAATAAGATGTACCGTGGCTGCTCAAAGCCAAGATCATTAATAAACTCCTTCATCCATAATAGTTCTTTGGCACCTTCTGTGACAACAATATATTCGGCTTCTGTGGTGGATAGAGCTATGCACTTCTGTAGTCTAGATTGCCAAGAAACAGCTCCCCCTGCAAAAGTGATCAAATAACCGGAAGTGGACCTTGAATTATCAAGATTGCCTCCTAAATCAGAGTTTGTGTAACAAACAAGTTCAGGCTTGCCATTGCCAAAGCACAACTTCAAATCTGCAGTACCTTTTAAATACCTTAATATCCATTTTACTGCATCCCAATGTTCTTTTCCAAGATTGGAAATGAATCTGCTAATAGTGCCAACGGCATGTGTAATATCTGGTCTAGTGCAAACCATATCATACATCAAGCTACCAACGGCAGAAGAGTAAGGAATACGAGACATCTCCTTTTTCTCTTCATCAGTAGATGGACTTTGACTAATACTCAATTTGGAGTGTTTAGCAAGAGGAGTACTAACCACTTTTGCATCTGTCATATTGAACCTCTTGAGTACCTTCTCAATGTATTGCTTTTGGGACAGAAATAACTCATCTCTATCTCTATGTCGGTGGAGTTGAATGCCCAAGATTTTCTTTTCTGGCCCCAAGTCCTTCAATGCAAACGATTTGCTCAACTGCTTCTTAAGGACTCCAATTCTCGATTTATTCTTTCCAACAATAAGCATGTCATCCACGTAAAGCAATAAAATAATAAAATCATCATCAGAGAACTTCTGGAAGAATACACAGTGGTCTGAAGAAGTTTTCTTGTACCATTGTTCTTCAGTGACAGATTCAAACTTCAAATACCATTGCCTTGGAGCTTGTTTCAATCCATACAGGCTCTTTTTCAATTTGCAGACATAATTTTCTTTTCCCTTAGTTACAAAACCCTCAGGTTGCTCCATATAAATCTCCTCATCTAAATCACCATGAAGAAAAGCAGCCTTGACATCCATCTGCTCAACCTCTAAATCTAGACTTGCGGCTAAGCCTAGAACCACACGAATAGAAGACATCTTCACAACAGGGGAAAAAATTTCATCAAAGTCAACTCCCTTCTTCTGGCCAAAACCTTTAACAACTAACCTCGCCTTGTATCTAGGCACAGAGGTATGGTTATCTTGCTTTATTCTGAATATCCATTTGTTAGATAAAGCTCTCTTATCTTTCGGCAATTTCACTAACTCATATAAGCCATTCTCATGGAGTGACTTCATCTCATCTTCCATCGCTTCGACCCAATGATCTTTGTGATTATCTTGCATGGCTTCATCATAATTCTCAGGTTCTCCTATGTTAGTCAAAAGTACATACTCATCAGGAGGATAACGCATGGATTTTTGCTTCTCCCTTGTAGATCTTCTAAGAGAGGTTTCAGGAGCATTCGTAGTAGTTACCTGTGCAGGAATTGGTTGTTGATCAACCACAACTTCATCAACTGGAGCATCCATAACATCTACACCATGATGATCATTTTGATCTTGATCACTATCTCCATCATTGTCTTGGGTTCCTTCATGTGCAATAAGTGCCTTAGCAATTGAAACTGGATCAATATCAACTAAGCTCTCATTACTCTGAGAATCTATCTTCTCGGCTTTGTCAATATCTTCAATAGTTTGGTCTTCAAAGAATATTGCATCACGACTTCTAATAAGTTTATTATCAATTGGATCATAAAAACGATACCCAAACTCATCTTGACCATAACCGATAAAGATGCACTGCTTAGTTTTGACATCCAGTTTCGATCTCTCATCTTTAGGAATATGCACACAAGCTTTACACCCAAAAACTCTCAGGTGATCATAAGAAACATCTTTGGCAAACCAAACTCTGTTTGGAACATCACCATCCAAAGCAATAGCAGGAGACAAATTGATAACATAGGCAACAGTGTTAAGTGCTTCCGCCCAAAATGTATTTGGAAGTTTAGCCTCTGAAAGTAAGCATCTAACTCTCTCAACTAGAGTTCTATTCATCCTCTCTGCCAAACCGTTTAATTGAGGCGTCTTGGGCGGAGTTTTCTGATAACGAATTCCTTGTTCCTTGCAATAGTTATCAAAGGAACCACAATATTCACCACCATTGTCAGTGCGAATACATTTTAGTTTCTTCCCCGTCTGTCTCTCAGCTGAGTCCTGAAATTCCTTAAACACGCCAAGTGCTTGATCTTTAGATTTCAAAGGATACACCCAGAGCTTACGAGAATGATCATCAATGAAGGTCACAAAGTAAAGTGCACCACCTTTTGACTTTACTTTAAAAGGACCACACAAATCAGAGTGTACTAGCTCTAATAAATCGGGCTTTCTTGAGGGAGGATGGCTATGAAAGGAAACCCTTTTCTGTTTGCCAGCTAAACAATGTATGCACCTTTGCAGCTTTGCTTGTTTTACTCCAGAAAGCAAACTTTTCTTAGCCAAACACGTAATCCCTCTCTCACTCATATGACTCAATCTTCGATGTCACAATTCTGATAAACTATCACTTTCCACCAGATTTATTGAGTCATTAAGAATAGAGCCTTGTGTCACATATAATTGACCAGACTTGACTCCTCGAGCCACTACTAACGAGCCCTTGGTGAGCTTCCATTGGCCGTTAAAGAGAGCATTATGGTAACCTTCATCGTCTAATCTTCCTGCGGAGATCAAATTGAAAGGAAAGTCTGGAGCATGCTTCACATCTTGAAGAACTATGTTGAACCATTATTAGTTTTCAAACAAACTGTGCCAACACCAAACACCTTAACTTCACTGGCATTGCCCATCTTTAACACTCCAGAATCAACATGAGTATAAGATGAGAAAAAATCTTTTCTTGGTGTAACATGTGAGGTAGCTCCAGAATCTACTATCCAGCTCGTCTCATGGGATACCAAATTGATGACGTTTTCATCATAAGCAAAAAGAAGGTCATCTTGAACAATAGTAGCAACATTGTTCTCGTTATTTTTAACTTTCTTTCCTTCTCTAGGGTCTTGATTCAACTTGCGGCAAAACCTTTTGATGTGTCATTTCTTGCACAGTGGTTGCATGTAACATTATAGTATTTGGACCTTGACTTACTTCTACTTTTACCTCTATTCCTTGAGCCTCTTGTTCTATCTCTCCCCCGGTCTTCTGTAACCAAGATGAGGATGAACCCTGCGATTTTCTCCTTACTTCCTCGTTCAACACACCACTCTTGGCATATTCCATGGTCACCTTACCTCCAGGAGCTGAATTTGTCAAAGAAACACGAAGAGTTTCCCAAGAGTCTGGCAGAGTATTAAGAAGCCAAAGTCCTTGTATCTCATCATCAAAATTAACCCCCATTCCAGATAGCTGATCAAGGACGCCCTGAAAATCATTTACGTGATCAAGGATAGGGTTGCCTTCCTTGTATTTAAAGGTCATTTATTGCTTTAGCAGAAACAATTTGTTGTTCCCGGTTTTTGAAGCATAAAGAGTCTCTAGCATTTCCCACAATGATCTCGCATGTATCTCGTTCACAATATAGTTGCGAACATTATCTTCAACCCATTGCCGTATATTTCCACATACTTGTTGGTGCTCGAAATCCCAATCTTCATCGGATATACTCTCGGGTTTATGAGTTGAAAAAACGGGTAGATGCATCTTCTTCACGAACAACAAGTCTTTCATCTTGCTTCTCCAAACATTATAATTTCTCCCAATTAAACATACCATCTTGCTCATATTCGCCTCCATTCCGTAATAACCCGGATAAATAACCAAGGCTCTGATACCACTGTTGTTGGGCTATACTAGCCCAAAGACACTCTTAACATGGTGTGATATTGTCCGCTTTGGGTCAAGCCCGCACGGTTTTCCCCAAAAGGCCTCACACCATTAAGAGATCCCTACACCTAATATGTAGACTCCCAATCTTTTCAGCTACCAATGTGGTACTTTGTTCGCACACCTTGATACCACTTGTTATTGTGGATGCTACTGAATGTGAAGAAGGATCCTCAATTTATAGAAGTCCAAACCTTTTCCTACAAGAAAAAGGACTAGCCAAATATTGGAGATTTATAATTTTCTTTTTCAAAAAGGAAAACCCAGTTAAGGTAATTATATTGCCATTTTCCTTCAAGAGATAGGAAAACCAAATATGGTAAGAAAATTATGGCAAACACCTAACAATTCTCCCCATTGGCCTGAATTTTCTGACAAAATAAACTTGATCCACCTTCTTCACATAGCCTTCAACAGGTCGCATCTCCAGATCTCCGCCACAAAGTTTGTCTCAACGTGCGTAGTACTCCGGTCAAATTTCTCAGACAAAAAATCACGATTATCGTCAAGTATGTTGTAGCTAGAACTGAACCCGCCAAGTGAACCTGTCTTGAACCTCGCTCTGATACCGGTTGTTGGGCTATACTAGCCCAAAGACACTCTTAACATTGTGTGATATTGTCCGCTTTGGGCCAAGCCCGCACGGTTTTCCCCAAAAGGCCTCACACCATTAAGAGATCCCTACACCTTATATGTAGACTCCCAATCTTTTCAGCTACCAATGTGGTACTTTGTTCGCACACCCAACAATCTCCCCCTCGAACTAAGTTCCACGTGGCCGATTACCACGATCCACGGTCAATTTTCGAGATTACTGTGTGCCATCCACATTGTTAGAGTATTATGGCAACCGAAGCCCGCAACTAGCTTCTTCTTGTGTACGTGCCGCCCCGCACCATCACTCCGCCATCTCCATACTCGTCCTACTGAACCTAGGCTCTGATACCACTTGTTAGGACCGAGAAAATCAGGTGTCATGCAGAAACTAGCAAAGCAAACTTTGAACGACGATAAATCACACAACAAAGAAAAATCTACAAAAAGAGTTACAAATATTTTAAATTTTTGTTTTTTTGTTTTTCTGTAACACCCACCCCTTCTTGAAAACCATTTTCCACGAAAAATATTTTTCTTTATACCAAACACACCCTTGGTCTTTTTTGTTTTTGCATAAATCATTTTCGTAAGACACTTTTTAATAAGTGTAGCTACTTTTGACAGTAGTTGTTATAGATATTTCTCTCTTTTCACACAGCTATCACGTTATGACGTTATCAATTACTAGTTTTCAATAATTGACATGCCTTCTATCATATATTGTGTGTTGCATTTGTGTCCACGAAACCTAACTTTATATCTTATGTAGCTCCCATTCTTCGTAAAATATCCCTATTGATATTTATATTTAATTAACATGGTGGTTCTCTTGAATTTTCTTGCAAATTAAGGATCAAGTAACGTTTATGTGAATTAATTAGATTACAACTGCATGTCGAGTCGACAACTTCAATTTTTGTTTTTTAAATGTAATTTCATGATCAATGGGATTTATATATTAATCAATTAGTTAATCAAGATTTGAAAGAAACGAGATGATCACTTAATAATCATATTGATCAACGTCGTTTAGCAAGGGTCATTAATTATGAAAGGACCTTCACCTAAATGGATATTGTTTGCGTTATTCGTCATCCGAACTCAAGCCTATTTGGCCAAGCTTCTCGATAATCAAAAGTGTTTATTTTAGAGAGTTAAGATGTTTTACTAAGCTGTTAAGAAAAATATATTTGCTTTCGAATAGTAACGGAAAAGCTTTTTCCAGAAACTGAAGAAATTTAGTTTTCCCTAGAAGCACTTTTAGAATCTTGGCCAAACACAAATTATTACTCTAATATTATTAGTTTAGTTGATTAGCCATTCACAAACTACTATTCTCCAAAAATATTTTTTCTCCAAACATCTAACAGAGCTCCATTTATTGTATTTAAATGAAACTACTTCAGTGAAGACGACAATTATTACGAAATTATACGGCAACAAGGCATAAGACAATTTAGATATTGTTGGACTCAAAGGATACTAGATACCTTATAAGTGAGAACAATCAAAATGAATCAAGGATCAATCGTAATATGTGTATTATATTTGTTATAGCTTCCAATAGATTGGATATTCAAGAGAGAGAGAGAGAGAGAGAGAGAGAGAGAGAGAGAGAGCTTGTTTTTTTAATCCACCCCCCCTTTACAACATTGGGATCCTCCTTTATATAATAGGAGACCCTCCTTAAAATAATAAAATAATACAGAGATTGGTCACGTTCCTTAGAGAGACGACAGAACCGATGACACACTTCACGCCGACATTCTTAGGTCGTGCCCTAACTTCGGTTAGCGTATATTCGTTGGTCGTTCCTACCAACGTGGAGATGTAATGGGCAGAATTTGACCCTATAGAGTTAGTCCCTCCATTCGTCGGCGACGCATCGAGGTGCGTCCCCGATCGACGGAACCGCGAACCTTATTTTGGGAGAATCTGACCATGCTTGAAGACGGTTGCATGAATGAGAGGGAACGAGTGAACATTTGAATTTATTGAAATGCTGACACGCGGTTTCTTTCTCAAAGTGACGTTATCACACGCAGGCGTCATCATTGCGCGTCTTCCCGAGGAAACACAAAAGGTGTTCTGGTGCTCGGTTTCCTGCGCCCGTTTGAATTCCGCCTCTTCGATTTCAACGCCACCCAACCCTATAAATAGGGGAAGGGTTTAAATTGATCCAACTTTCGATCATTTGCAAGCATTTTCTGACCTTCTAAGAAGGCACTTCCTTTCTTTGAAACCCCACCGTTTCTCAAAAATCACACTTTCCGTTGTGTCACACACCGTTTCCTGGACGGAAATTATGGCAAAGCCCCGAAGGGATGATAATCCGAAGGCTCTTGATAATACGTCGTCCGATGTACCGCTTCCATCTGGCGGTGATGAGGGAGACGGAGAAGAGGAACTCACACCCCTTACCGTGGACAACGTGTTACCGAAGCAACTTCTTGTTAGGAGAGACTTCCAAAAGGATTCCCCCGCGCAGCCCTCGGAGAATTCTGAGTTAACGCATGATGACTTAGATGACCTTCGTACGTCGTTCGGCATACCTGCTCATGTGGAGATGGTCCCGGCGGGGACGGATTATGCGAACGTCCACAGACCGGGATATTGCTCGTTCTATGAATATCCTTTTTTAATTGGTTATGGTCTTCCCATCTTTCCTTTGGCGGAGGAGTTTTGCCGCTTTTACAACATGTGTCCATCCCAACTCACTCCGTACACCTTAAAAGTATGCAGGATAATGTCTACATACGCAGAGCTGGCTAGGTGTGAGATCTCCGTCCACCACCCTTTTCGCAGTTGTTCAGCGCCAGTTATCTAAGGGGTACCATGTTGCATTTGAAGAGCCGTGGTTCGAAGGGGCTGGTNCAACTTCATCAACTGGAGCATCCATAACATCTACACCATGATGATCATTTTGATCTTGATCACTATCTCCATCATTGTCTTGGGTTCCTTCATGTGCAATAAGTGCCTTAGCAATTGAAACTGGATCAATATCAACTAAGCTCTCATTACTCTGAGAATCTATCTTCTCAGCTTTGTCAATATCTTCAATAGTTTGGTCTTCAAAGAATATTGCATCACGACTTCTAATAAGTTTATTATCAATTGGATCATAAAAACGATACCCAAACTCATCTTGACCATAACCGATAAAGATGCACTGCTTAGTTTTGACATCCAGTTTCGATCTCTCATCTTTAGGAATATGCACACAAGCTTTACACCCAAAAACTCTCAGGTGATCATAAGAAACATCTTTGGCAAACCAAACTCTGTTTGGGACATCACCATCCAAAGCAACAGCAGGAGACAAATTGATAACATAGGCAACAGTGTTAAGTGCTTCCGCCCAAAATGTATTTGGAAGTTTAGCCTCTGAAAGTAAGCATCTAACTCTCTCAACTAGAGTTCTATTCATCCTCTCTGCCAAACCGTTCAATTGAGGCGTCTTGGGCGGAGTTTTCTGATGACGAATTCCTTGTTCCTTGCAATAGTTATCAAAGGGACCACAATATTCACCACCATTGTCAGTGCGAATACATTTTAGTTTCTTCCCCGTCTGTCTCTCAGCTGAGTCCTGAAATTCCTTAAACACGCCAAGTGCTTGATCTTTAGATTTCAAAGGATACACCCAGAGCTTACGAGAATGATCATCAATGAAGGTCACAAAGTAAAGTGCACTACCTTTTGACTTTACTTTAAAAGGACCACACAAATCAGAGTGTACTAGCTCTAATAAATCGGGCTTTCTTGAGGGAGGATGGCTATGAAAGGAAACCCTTTTCTGTTTGCCAGCTAAACAATGTATGCACCTTTGCAGCTTTGCTTGTTTTACTCCAGAAAGCAAACTTTTCTTAGCCAAACACGTAATCCCCCTATCACTCATATGACTCAATCTTCGATGCCACAATTCTGACAAACTATCACTTTCCACCAGATTTATTGAGTCATTAAGAATAGAGCCCTGTGTCACATATAAATGACCAGACTTGACTCCTCGAGCCACTACTAACGAGCCCTTGGTGAGCTTCCATTGGCCGTTAAAGAGAGCATTATGGTAACCTTCATCGTCTAATCTTCCTGCGGAGATCAAATTGAAAGGAAAGTCTGGAGCATGCTTCACATCTTGAAGAACTAACGTTGAACCATTATTAGTTTTCAAACAAACTGTGCCAACACGAAACACCTTAACTTCACTGGCATTGCCCATCTTTAACACTCCAGAATCAACATGAGTATAAGATGAGAAAAAATCTTTTCTTGGTGTGACATGTGAGGTAGCTCCAGAATCTACTATCCAGCTCGTCTCATGGGATACCAAATTGATGACGTTTTCATCATAAACAAAAAGAAGGTCATCTTGAACAATAGCAGCAACATTATTCTCGTTATTTTCAACTTTCTTTCCTTCTCTAGTGTCTTGATTCAACTTGCGGCAAAACCTTTTGATGTGTCCTTTCTTGCCACAGTGGTTGCATGTAACATTATAGTATTTGGACCTTGACTTACTTCTACTTTTACCTCTATTCCTTGAGCCTCTTGTTCTATCTCTCCCTCGGTCTTCTGTAACCAAGATATCTGCTTGTAAGGATGAACCCTGCGATTTTCTCCTTACTTCCTCGTTCAACACACCACTCTTGGCATATTCCATGGTCACCTTACCTCCAGGAGCTGAATTTGTCAAAGAAACATGAAGAGTTTCCCAAGAGTCTGGCAGAGTATTAAGAAGCCAAAGTCCTTGTATCTCATCATCAAAATTAACCCCCATTCCAGATAGCTGATCAAGGACGCCCTGAAAATCATTTATGTGATCAAGGATAGGGCTGCCTTCCTTGTATTTAAAGGTCATCAATTGCTTTAGCAGAAACAATTTGTTGTTCCCGGTTTTTAAAGCATAGAGACTCTCTAGCTTTTCCAGCAATGATCTCGCATGTATCTCGTTCACAATATGGTTGCGAACATTATCTTCAACCCATTGCCGTATATATCCACATACTTGTTGGTGCTCGAAATCCCAATCTTCATCGGATATACTCTCGGGTTTATGAGCTGAAAAAACGGGTAAATGCATCTTCTTCACGAACAACAAGTCTTTCATCTTGCTTCTCCAAACATTATAATTTCTCCCATTTAAACATACCATCTTGCTCATATTCGCCTCCATTCCGTAATAACCCGGATAAATAACCAAGGCTCTGATACCACTTGTTAGGATCGAAAAAATCAGGTGTCATGTAACTTGTTAGGACCGAAAAAGAAGGTGTCATGCGGAAGCTAGCAAAGCAAACCTTGAACGACGATAAATCACACAACAAAAGAGAAATCTACCAAAAGAGACACAAACATTTAACGTGGTTCGGTCAACTGACCTACGTCCACAACGGAGATGAGCAATCCACTATAATAAAAAGAGAGTACAAAATATCGAGAGAACAACCTCACGAAGAGGCAAACACAAGTGACACACTAATACTTGTCCTGTAAAGTTCTCCCCCTAAACAAGACTCTCAAGCCCCCTATGGCTACATTGTGGATGCTACTGAATGTGAAGGAAGGTTCAATTTATAGAAGTCCAAACCTTTTCCTACAAGAAAAAGGACTAGCCAAATATTGGAGAATTATAATTTTCTTTTACAAAAAGGAAAACCCAGTTAAGGTAATTATATTGCCCTTTTCCTTCAAGAGATAGGAAAACCAAATATGGTAAGAAAATTATGGCAAACACCTAACAATTCTCCCCCTTGGCCTGAATTTTCTGACAAAATAAACTTGATCCACCTTCTTCACATAGCCTTCAATAGGTCGCACCTCCAGATCTCCGCCACAAAGTTTGTCTCAACGTGCGTAACACTCCGGTCAAATTTCTCAAATAAAAATCATGATTACCGTCAAATAGGTTGCGGCTAGAACTAAACCCGCGAACATGAACCTGTCTTGAACCTCGCTCGAAGTTGGCTCTGATACCAGTTGTTGGGCTTAAACGGCCCAATGACACTCTTAACATGTGGGTGGCATACAGTGAATCTCAGAAATTAACCCGTGAATCGTGGTAGTGAGCCACATGGAACTTAGTTCGAGGGGGAGATTGTTGGGCGTGCGAACAAAGTCCCACATTGGTAGCTGAAAAGATAGGGAGTCTACATATAAGGTGTAGGGATCTCTTAATGGTGTGAGGCCTTTTGGGGAAAACCGTGCGGGCTTGGCCCAAAGCGGACAATATCACACCATGTTAAGAGTGTATTTGGGCCGGTTTAGCCCAACAACTGGTATCAGAGCCCAGGTTCAGCGGGACGAGTATGGAGATGGCGGAGTGATGGTGCGAGACGGTGCGCACACAAGAAGAAGCTAGTTGCGGGCTTCGATTGCCATAATACTCTAACAATGTGGGTGGCATACAGTGAATCTCAGAAATTAACCCGTGAATCGTGGTAGTGAGCCACATGGAACTTAGTTCGAGGGGGAGATTGTTTGGTGTGCGAACAAAGTCCCACATTGGTAGCTGAAAAGATAGGGAGTCTACATATAAGGTGTAGGGATCTCTTAATGGTGTGAGGCCTTTTGGGGAAAACCGTGCGGACTTGGCCCAAAGCGGACAATATCACATTATGTTAAGAGGGTATTTGGGCCTGTTTAGCCCAACAAGGCGTTATGTCGAGAGGACTCAAACCAGATCACGTAACCCAATTAACTACTTAGGTTAACACTTGTCAATGATACAAACCAAGTCATGATTTAATTTATTTTTTTATTGAATGTTTAGTTATGAAATTAAGCATTTTTTTTCCTTACGAAGTTTCGAAGCCATTCATTAGTTCGAGTTGGCCAACCAAAGCTACCTATATTTTCTTGTTGTTTTGCGCTAAGACTTTGGGTATTTAAACCACAGCCCTTTTTCTCCTTCATCACTCAAACATCCCAATTCTCAACCAACTCAAAACTCCTCTGCTCTTTTCTGAACTTACGCAGTTAGCCTTAAAGAAAATGGCATCCAAAATCATGAATATAATGGCTTTGGTCATAGTATTGGTGGCCTTATTTTGGAATGATGCTACAGCTCAATCGAATTGTATGACTACACTTGTTGGATTGGCCCCATGTATGAATTACGTTACTGGAAATTCATCAACTCCATCCTCATCTTGCTGCACAGCACTATCCGGTGTTGTCCAATCCAATCCTCAATGCCTTTGCTCTTTGCTTAATGGTGGTGGTTCTGGTCTTGGTGTTGCCATAAATCAAACTCTTGCTCTAGCTTTACCTGGTGCTTGCAATGTACAAACTCCTCCAGTTAGCCAGTGCAATGGTAAATTTGCATTCCTTAGTCTTTTATGCTAATTGCACAACATAACACGCTTACCTCATTTACCTTGAATTTCTACGCGCGTTTACTAATTGCACTTAAATTGGCTATTAATTGTTACTCCCTCCGGTCCAAAATAAGTGATTTTTTGGCCTTTTTCTTGTGGTCCAAAATAAGTGATTTTTTCAGATTTCAAGAATGAATTAATTTTTTTTTTCCTACATTGTCCTTGAAGTAAATGGTATTGGAATATGTGTTAGGAGTGTTTATATGAGATAGTAAAGGTTAATATGGTCAATTCTATTGCTAATTAATGCTAAAAGGTGAATTTTTTAATTTGTGTGAAAATATCCAAAAAATCACTTATTTTGGACCGGAGGAGTATCTTTTAGGTGACCTAATTGTGTAATTTTTTTTTTTAACTGTGACTGACTTTTATGCATTTGAAAAAACAGCAGCTAATGGACCTAGTGGTTCAGTGCCAGCTGCAAGTTCACCTTCAGGTTCCCCTGCCCCAACTGGTTCATCGGATGAAACACCTGATCAAACCCCATCAACTCCATCAGGATCAGGTAATTCAAGTTCAAGTATTCTATAAGTCGTACACTAGCAGAATAAAAAAGGGCAAAAACAGACAAATTCGTTATTCTCTCTATTTATCTGATCCTAGAAGCTCCATTAAATTAAAAGTGGAACACTAATATTATTTTTTGCAGGTTCAACCGGATCTAAGACAAATACCTCACCAAATGGATCCTCAAATGCTGGAAGCAACATGAAAATTTCTTTCAGTTTAATGGGGTTCTTGCTCTTCATTGCATCAACTGCTTTGGCTTTCCCTGGATTTTGAAGGAGCTTCGCATGCAGTTACTCCTATGTCAATTCTTTGCTATTAAAACACTCTTACGGAGAGACCCTTTTTCTTGGTCTAGTGTGATTGGTTGTAACTTAGCTATTTATTGTTTCTTTTTTGTATGTTCGGAGAGCTCGTCATTGTACCATCATTTGTTTTGAATATAATAATCATCTTTGTGAATTGTGATCACTTGTAAACAGACCCTGTTCTCTGCATCTGTATGTCCTGTTTTTTCTTTTTCATGATTTGTTTGTATGAGGGCGAAAGCATCAAATTTTACGGTATGAATTTGAAAGGAAGAATTTAAAAAGATGCCGACCAAAGTAAACTATAAGCTCTATAGAATAGTTATAAGACAGGTGATGCCTAGTATGGGGTTGAATGTTGGGCCGCAAAAATTTAACACATTCACAAAATAAGTACCCATAGAAATGTTGATGCTAAGATGGATAGATTGGATAAGATTAGAAATGATTACATTTTAAGTAGCACACATCGAGGATAAGATGAGAAAAATATCACTTAAGATGGTTTGGTCATGTCATTTGTCGACCTCCAGATGTATCAGTCTGTAGGTGTGAAACTATAGGGAGTGTGAGTTAAAAAAGATGTGGTAGACATGGGCGGATGTAGCCTTTACCTACGGGAGCATATGAACCCATAACTTTCAATATGGGGTATATATATGTAAAAACCTACTAAAATCTCAACAAATATTAGATTTGAACCCATATTTTTTATGATATAATTAATTAAGTGCATAATTGAACTCATTAAATTTTAATACTGGATCCGCCTCTGGTGGTAGACCGAAAATCACTTGGAAGAAATTTGTTACCGATAATTTCTAAGAATCCATGCAAATACAGGACACAATGGAAGAAATTTTTTTTTATACATAGTTAAGAATTTGTTTTAGAAGTTAGCATTTTTACTTTAGAACTTATACTCTACGGGGTGGTTCAACCTTTCGTAGATTTATACTTTAAGAGAATATATATATATATATATATATTTTTGTATATATTTGGAAGATTTATGGAATATGATTACTAAGGATTCATATCGCCGATCCCAACTGATTTGAGACTGAAGTGTAATTATTGTTGTAGTAGGATATAAGATAAGAATACTTGTATTAATTAATAATACCTGAATTAGACTATTTATAGACAAAAATATCCTTAATTAATGTAGTATTTCTTGTATAACAGTTCATTAGGAATCACCACATAATAATTCCTTCATTATAATTAATTACCACATAAATATTATTTGCATTATAATATGTTAACCAAACGACCTTCTAAGTGAAAAAGACATAAAAAGCCTATTATGTCTTTTCCGGTTGTAAAATTACTTTTAAGTTAAGGGGAGAAAAAGCTACAGATTGTAATGTTGCAAGAGAAAGTAAACTTAATAATAATAGGGAAAAAAGACAAAGAAAAGTGACAACCACAATCATTGACACAATGACACTTCTATAAGTAGTAGTACACAAAAACATAACTTATAGAATTCAGCAACGGCAAACAAATTCAGCTATCTTTCTGTGTCAATTAGACCACGTATTACCTAAGCACTACCAACTGTAAAATAACCTATATATTTTCTGATTGGCACACTTCTTTCCTTGTTGCAACCAAGCCTACCTGTTCCATTATATATTTCTATTTTACAATAATAACTGGCGTCTCTAGCTATATCATTTGAACAATGAATCAAACTTTCCCTTTCTTTCTTTAATTATCAATAGTCTAGAACCAATTGGTTCTCGACTATGGAGATTTATATTTCAATTTGGTAAAGTTGGACACCCACACTATCAGGTGATATAGTCTCTAGATCTCAAGTTTCAGTATAAATTCACAGCAGAGTCATGCTAGTAATTCCATTCCCTTGATCAACTAACTAGCATAAACTATAGAGAATAAAATTATCCAAAATATACAAATTTCACTAAATGGCTTCAAATAGAAATGAGATCGGCCTGTCCCTAGTCCTGGTGCTCATGCTCATGCAATGGAACGGAGCCAGAGCACAATCAGGCTGCACCACTGCACTATTGAGCTTGTCCCCGTGTCTAAATTATGTTACTGGAAACACAACGATGCCATCGTCATCTTGTTGCTCACAGCTATCTAGGGTCGTGGCATCACAGCCGCGGTGTCTTTGCTCCGTGCTAAATGGTGGCGGCTCCTCTTTTGGTGTTTCTATTAACCAAACTCTTGCTGTTGCACTTCCTAGTGCATGCAATGTTCAAACTCCTCCAGTTAGCCGCTGCAATGGTATGCATATGTTAGACAAAAGAATTTTCATACTATCAAACCACTTAAATGATAACTAAAGGTAACTGCACATAATGAGTAATAATTAGTCACATGGATAGTAGGCAGCAACATGTTACAATAGGTTAAATTATACTGATATTGTAAAAACTATCTAAAGCTTACATTGACATGAAATTCATTCGTTTTCTATACTGTACAGCTGGAGCAAATGGACCAGCAGCTTCACCCGCTGATAGTCCTCCAGCGGACTCTTCTAAAGGATCACCAGATGGGAAATCCGAACCAGACATTCCTTCAGGTATATATACTACTTTTTTTCCTGTTAAAACTACATTAGGAAATTTTATTTAATTAATTTAATTAATCCATGGAAAAAAGCAGGGACAGGGTCAAAGATTACTGGTGGGACTACATCTAGGGGAAGCATTGTGGAACTGCCGCTTCATCTCACAGCTACTTCGACCTTCATTGCTGCATTCAGTGCTTTTGCGTCAACTTTTCTCTAGATTCAAATTGTTTAGGAGTTTTAACATTCTATGTTTTTTTTTTATGTGTGATGATTTAATTTTTTGATTTTGCCCCAAAGCTGTAGTACCAGCGTGCCATGTATGAGTGCATGTCCTGTATTGTGTCTAACACTTACTATGAGTTATTCACTGAAGTCTTGGAAAGTCAATTCTAGCTCATTGTCATACTCATTTTCGCTCTGTTTATTTCTTTTTCCTTTTTTACCTTCACTTTCCTTTTCGGTTATTGCTGATTGTAATTAGTTGATCTTTGGCAAGGCCTTCGCATAACAAAGAAAGAATAAATTCGCATTCAGCCTGTATACGGTCAAAATCGAGGAGTATGATTTTGAAGGCTTAAATCGGGCTATAGGCTCGAGTCTGGGAGACTCGAAGTGGGTGTCGTATCCGACTAAGGGGGACCTACCTCGAGGGAGCTGATCGAATGCCTGGCACGGGCTGCATCGAGGGCGGCATTGTCTCGAAGTCAATCAAGAATGAGCGGGAACTTCTCAAGGACACGTGGACCTGGGCATTAATGGTAGGATAAGGGCCGTACGAAATGGTACAGATCCGTACTAAGCCGTTATACACCTGTACCAATAGAATTCTTTACCTTTATGAGCATGGTACTATGTTAGGGTTTTCTCCTCCTATATAAAGGGGACCCCAATCATATTGTAAGAGGATCAGATCATTCACTGCAATAGAACATTCTTATTCTTCTCTTGTTTAACGTGCTCAACAATTACTTTACAGCTTTATTGCCTTTGCTTTATTGTTCATACTTTATTACTCTTAGCCAACCTCGAGGCCCCTGGATATTCGAGCTCGAGGCCCCCTACAGTTCCAGCAACATCTATTTGGTTCTTTATTTCTTCTTACTTAAGCTCAATATTACTCATATAATCACTAGTATTAGAATATATCACGTATCTTTAAAACCACAAATCATCTTTAGTTGTTACTTACATTTTTCGAGGTAAATAGTTTGGCGCCCACCGTGGGGCTAAAGATAATAGTGATTATTTTAGTGCTCGTTTTCTGATAACACACGTTATTCTTCACACTTTTTTTTGTCAAAGATTCTTTGATTTCAGGCTTAATCATGTCTAGCACATGAAACGAACCCGCTCACGACAGTGAAGGACTTGGAGAAAACAGCGACATAGGGCTCGGTGTACCACCCGTAAACCCCGAAGGAATGCCAAACGTGGAGCCAGTTGAAATCAGCTCCCATAACGCTCTAAACACGGACACAGGCGCGGACCCCGCAAAAAATGCACACGGAGAAGCCCAGGACGGAGGCCAGGAAACACAAGGACTGGCAGAAGGAGGAGTCAGCCTCCAAGTGATTTTCGAGATGTTGCAAGCTCAGCAAGTCGCCATCGCTCAGCTTCAGAGTCAGAACAGAACTCCCAACACCGTTGAACCAGTAAACACGCAGCGTGAACTAGTGCTGGAAAGGCTCGATGAAAGCGGCTCGGTGACTGATCCCGCTATTATGAAAAGGCTCGAAGAACCTCAACATGTCATTCACATGATCATCGGTGGAGCAGATGTCCCACAGGAACCAATATTCAAATGCACCAAAATATCCATCACAAGGGAAAATCAAACTCGGGATTACTTGCCCGAGGACACCCTCACATTCAGCGAGGAAAACCCCGAGGCTTTATCTCAACCTCACAACGATGCACTGGTAATTTCTATCCTTTTAAATAAAGTTCAAGTTAAACGTGTTCTCGTGGATCCAGGTAGCTCGACAAATATAATCAGGTCCAGGGTCGTGGAGCAGCTCGGACTGCTCGATCAAATCATACCGGCATCTCGAGCCTTGAATGGCTTTAACATGGCAAGAGAAACGACGAAAGGAGAAATCATCCTCCTAGTCAACGTGGCCGGAACCATACAAGACACCAAATTTCATGTCATTGAAGGCAAGATGAGATATAATGCTTTGCTCGGAAGACCATGGATCCATAGCATGAGGGCAGTGCCTTCGACCCTTCACCAAATGATGAAGTTCCCAACAAAGGATGGCGCGAAAACAGTATATGGAGAACAGCATGTAACTAAGGAAATATTTGCAGTGCACGACTTGACACCGGTATCGATGTCATTATCGAAAAAGTCAAAGGACAAGCAGGCGGCCAAATAGCAATTACAGCTCGTGCCCTCGGTTATCCCGATGGACAAATATTCGATGAACAGGTGGCTGGGGATAAAAAAGAAGATTTCCTCACCCCTCGAACTTTCGTTGCCCCCGAGGAATTAGATGCAACGAAATCCACGGTCGAAGAACTCGAACAGGTCATATTAATCGAGCATCTTCCGGAACAAAAGGTATACCTGGGGACGGGATTAACCCCCGAACTCAAGAAAAAACTCATTCAATTTATGATCGATAATATTGATTGCTTCGCTTGGTCCCATTTAGATATGACAGGGATTCCACCGAAAATAACTACCCATCGACTGAGCGTCGATCCAAGATTTAAACCAGTGAAGCAAAAGAGGAGACCTCAGTCTGAGGTAAAGCATGCGTTCATCAAAGAAGAGGTAACCAAACTTCTCAAAATAGGATCCATCGGGGAAGTAAAATATCCTGAATGGCTAGCTAACGGGGTGGTAGTCCCTAAAAAGGGGAATAAACATAGAAGGTGTGTAGATTACAAAGATTTGAATAAAGCATGCCCTAAAGATTCTTTCCCATTGCCCAACATCGATCGCCTGATCGATGCTACGGCGGGCCACGAGATCCTTACTTTTCTCGATGCCTACTCCGGGTACAACCAAATTCAAATAAACCCGGAAGACCGGGGGAAAACTTCATTCATCACCAAGTATGGAACGTATTGTTATAATGTGATGCCCTTCGGGCTAAAAAGTTCTAGAGCCACATATCAACGTTTAGTCAATAAGATGTTCGAACATCAAATAGGCAAATCCATGGAAGTTTATATTGATGATATGCTAGTTAAGTCCCTGCGCGTAGAGGACCATTTGACCCGTTTTCAAGTGACATTCGACATCCTCAGAAAATACAACATGAAGCTCAACCCCGAGAAATGCTTTTTTGGAGTCGGCTCGGGCAAGTTCTTGGGCTTCATGGTGTCGAACAGAGGTATCGAGATCAACCTCGATAAAATCAAAGCCATCGAGGAAATCACCGTGGTAAATAATGTGAAAGCCGTGCAACGACTGACCGGACGGATAGCTGCCCTAGGTCGATTCATCTTGAGGTCATCAGATCGGAGCCATCACTTCTTTTCCCTACTCAAAAAGAAGAACAACTTCACATGGACCCCGGAATGTCAGCAAGCCTTGGAGGAATTAAAACGATACTTGTCGAGCCCACCCGTGCTCCATACTCCAAAAAAGGATGAAACACTCTACTTGTATCTGTCCGTATCAGAGGTAGCGGTAAGTGGCGTGTTGGTTCGAGAAGAGAAAGGTACGCAGTTTCCTATCTATTATGTGAGTCAGACCCTAGGAGATGTTGAAACCAGGTACCCACATTTGGAAAAGTTAGCTCTTGCATTATAAGCGCATCTAGGAAATTAAAACCGTATTTTCAATGCCATCGTATATGTGTACTGACCACATACCGCTTCGAAATATCTTGCATAAGCCCGAATTATAGGGCAGGTTAGCTAAGTGGGCCATCGAGCTTGGAGGATATGATATTGAGTATCAGCCTCGAACGGCCATCAAGTCTCAGATTTTGGCAGACTTCGTGGCCGACTTCACGCCTGCCCTCATCCCGAAGTATAAAAGGAACTCTTGCTAAAAACGGGTGCATCGACGGGGGTGTGGACCCTCTTCATGGACGGTGCCTCAACTGTGAAAGGGTCCGGGCTCGGCATCGTTTTAAAATCGCCTACGGGCAGTGTTATTAGAAAATCTATCAAAACTTTTAAATTGACTAACAATGAGGCTGAGAATGAAGCCATGATTGTAGGTCTTGAACTAGCTAAGGGCCTTGGAGCAGAGGTCATCGAGGCAAAGTGTGATTCCCATTTGGTGGTAAACCATGTAAACGGAAGCTTCGAGGTTCGAGATGATCGAATGCAAAGGTACTTGGACAAACTTCAAATGACGCTGCACCGCTTCAAGGAATGGACACTGGACCACGTACCTCGAGAACAAAATAGCGAGGCCGACGTACTAGCAAACTTGGGTCATCAGTCGAAGAAGACAAGATCGTCCCAGGGGCTGTCATCCAGCTATCGAAGTCAGTGATCGAAGAAGGCCATGCAGAGATTAACTCAACAAGCCTGACATGGGACTGGAGGAATAAGTACATTGATTACTTAAAGCATGGGAAGCTCCCCGCGGACCCAAAGAAATCAAGAACACTACGAGCCAAAACAGCTCGATTCTCGCTCGATGAAAATGGAACGTTGTATAGAAGAACCTTCGGTGGACCGCTAGCAGTGTGCTTGGGACCGGGGATACGGACTATGTACTACGGGAAATCCATGAGGGCTCTTGTGGGAACCATTCTGGTGCGGACTCGCTGGTTCACAAGGAGATCAGAGCAGGATACTATTGGGATATCATGGAAAAAATACCAAGGAGTTCCTTCGAAAGTGCGACAAGTGCCAGAGATTTGCGCCAATAATTCATCAACCCGGTGAACAACTCCACTCGGTCCTATTCCCATGGCCATTCATGAAATGGGGGGTGGACATCGTCGGCCCCCTACCAACGGCGCCAGGTAAAGCCAGATTCATTTTGTTTATGACTGACTATTTCTCAAAATGGGTTGAAGCGCAGGCCTTTTAGAAGGTTAGAGAAAAAGAGGTCATCGATTTCATATGGGATCATATCATATGTCGGTGCGAGATACCCGCCGAAATAATGTGTGACAATGGGAAACAGTTCATCGGCAGCAAAGTCACACAGTTCCTCGAGGACCATAAAATCAAAAGGATCCTATCAACACCTACCACCCAAGTGCAAATGGTCAGGCCGAGTCCACCAACAAAACCATTTTTCGAAACTTAGAGTAAAGGTTAGATGATGCAAAGGGGAAATGTAGAGAAGTGTTGCCCGAGGTACTATGGTCATATCGGACAACAGCAAAGTCAAGCATGGGGGAGACCCCGTTTTCTTTGGTATACGGGACCGAAGCTTTAATCCCAGTAGAAGTTGGTGAGCCTAGCTCCAGGTTTCAACATGCCACCGAAGACTCAAATCGCGAAGCGATGAACACTTCTCTCGAGCCGCTGGACGAAAAGCGGAAGGCCGCATTAATTCGAATGGCCGCACAAAAACAAAGGATCGAGAGGCATTACAACAGAAGGACGAATCTTCGACATTTCAGAGTCGGGGACTTAGTTCTAAGGAAAGTCACTCTTAACACTCGAGACCCAAACGAAGTGAAGCTAGGTGCCAATTGGGAAGGACCGTACCGTGTCCTCAGAGTCATAGGGAAAGGATCCTACAAACTCAGCAAAATGGAAGGCGAGCAACTATCAAATAATTGGAACATATCAATGCTCAAGCGATAATACTGCTCAGCTCGGAGACCTTGGGTTTGAAAGCATGCGTTTTACTCTTTTTCCCTTGGATCGGGTTTTAACCCAAATGGGTTTTACCGGCAATGTTTTTAACGAGGCAACACATATATGATACCTAAAGGTCACTCAACAAGTATTCATGGCTTCTTTTTAATCAACCTCGAATACTGGGGAGCATCACCCTCGGAGGTTATAACTTTGAGAAAGATATTTCATGCCCAAGAGGGCCCCGACAGCAAAACTTTATAATAGGCCAAACGGTCGAATGAACCGTGTCCATATAGAATAATCGGGCCCCGATGGAAAAACATGTATGCATGTATCAACTATTTGAAGAAGCATTCTGGTTATATCAAAAGACACTTTGTATCTCATACGAGCTCTATACTTACAATCCTACGGGAAACGGCTCAAGGGCCAAAGCGCCCTGAAATACCCGGGGACTGTCCATGACAGTCAATATAAGACCTCAAAGAGGCATCATAAGACCTTGAAGAGGCACCCCCTCGAAACAAAGGCCAAGGCCAACTCACTCGGGGACTAACTTTTCGAGAAAGTTCGGAAAATTATCGGGAAACGAGTCCAAGTGGCAAATCCAAAGGCTACGGCCATACTAAAGACTACGGTCACACAAAGGCTACGGCCAAAATAATGCGACTCGGAGATGTCCGATTTTCGCTATAAAACTAAAGGCTTTCAAACATTAAAAACCGGTTAAATCAGGCTACCCTCGACAAAAGCAAAATATAAGGGGCCTCGATAAATTCTGCCCCCGAAAAATCTAAGGGCTTCGATAAATCAACCCTCGAAAAAAAGGTTTCGACAAATCAACCCTCGAACAATCTAGAGGCTTCGATAACACCAGCCTTCGGAAAACCCTTAAGAGGCATTAGATTATGTCCATGCAAACAAAATGACTAATAAGGCTCCGATACGTCGAGCCTTCGAAAAACCCAACGGGTACAAAATACATGCTAAGGAATAACTCGAACTCCATTAAGTCTTTTAGCCGAAGTGAGGGAAAACTCTATAGCCATTTTTAGAGGCTGAAACGGCCCAATTTAAAGAGCCTAAGGGCCAACCTAAAAAAGCCTAAGGGCCAATTCTAAAAAAGAGCCTAAGGGCCGATATGCCTAAGGGCCAGCTTAAAAAGAAATATAGGGTCAAAGACCTACGGAAGTCTGAGACCCCATTCTTGTTCAACTCGGACCCAAAGACCCCGAGCTCGCATTAATTTAACTTTAAGTTTGGCTCGGGGATCATCTAAAACCCTAAGGGGTACGACCTTGGGCAATTAAAGCCTAAGGGCTTATTGCGAGTCTAAACCAATACTCGAACTTAACATATGAACCATCGAAAATTTTCATGAACGGGGTAATAAAAAGTCAGCACAAATAAAGAACAGAGCAGAAAGACTACTTTACATTCATCCGGGAAATTTGCATATTACAACAAGGGGCTCTTATACAAAAATAGAAACCTAATCTATTTTCGGAGCCTCGTCCCCAGGAGTGACGTCTTCATCTCCAATGGCTTTATCTTCTCGAGCCTCTTCCCCTTCAGGAGCATTCTCCTCACTTTCCCCATCCTCGGAGCCACTCACCACGTCTTCATCATCATAAGACACAAGAAACCTAGCATGGGTTTCCCGTGCTTGTGCTTCGGCTATCTCCTCGGCAAGATCAAATCCTCGAGCACGGACTTCCTCGAGAGTCTCCCTCCGGGCTTGACACTTAGCCAATTCACTGCTCGATTTCGCCCGGTTAGAGGCTGCCTTCAACTCAGCTTGAATGGCTGCGGCTTCTTTCTGGTATATAGCGATGGATTTATCGGCCATAACCTTCGTCTTCTCAGCCTCGGCCTTGGCTTGTGCAGCTTCAGCCTTAGCATATGCAGCTTCACTATAGGCTTTAGCCAGTTCGGCCCCCAGCTCCTCGATTTCCTATGCCTGAGCCAAACCTTTCGCTTTAGCACCATGGAGTTGAGCCTCAACCGAGGTCAGTTGAGCCTTAACAACTTCCTTTTCAGCGTTGAGTCGATCCATGTTCTCCTTCCACTGGTGATAATCAGCCCGAACTTGGTTCACCTCGCCCCGGAGCTGCCCAATCATGTCCAGCTTTTGCTGCAGCTGAGACATCAAAGTATTAGCCCCCGAAGTAGGGCCAAGAATGCCGAACTTTGTTAAAATCAGAGTTACCTGCTCGTCCAACTCGGACTCGCTTTTTTGAGCTTTGGCCAAAGAAGTCTGGAGGTCCTTAAGCTCCTCTTCCTTTTGACTACAAAGGATCCTCAAGGCCTTCTCTTCGCCTGAGACTCTCTTGAGCTCGACCTCACATTGTTTCAGCTCGGCCTTGAATTTTGCAACAGCCTATACATGAAATAAAGATGCGTCAGTAGAAGAGGAAAACAAAGGGAGAAAAACTTGTAATAGATGGGGGTATGTGTTTACCCGGAGAAAGAGACGCTGGGCCTCTTCAAAAATGGAGGATGCATCAGTGAAGGCATCGACACCCTCAACCCAAGCATATCAACTCTGGAAAGGATCATCCGTGATGACCTTACTTGGGTCGGGCATATGTAAAGTGTTGGCTTCCTCGATTGCCTCCCCAAAATATGTTGGCAATGAAAGAGAATGACTTGTTGTCGCGGCCCCGAGCTCCTCACTCGGGGCGTTCTCATTAACCTCGGGGGCCTCAGCATTTACCCCCTTTGGTATAGTTGTTGAAGACGGAGGGACAATCTCAACCTCCGGGGATACGGGGGCCTTGCCCGTCTCTTCCTTTCGGGCATCCTCACCACAAGGTGGACTTTCTAGTTCGGAAGTCTTAATGGCCTCGACTGACCTCCCGGTCCGAGTTACCAGTGCCGGTTCTTCCCCATCATTTTCCTCACCATCCGGGGAGTCATGGGCTGAGTCTGTTCCCATTTGAGCAAACCTTTTTCGTAGCCTTCGAGTGGAGGATTTCTTGTCTTGAGGGTTTTCAGGCTCCGAGACCCTCTTTCTTTTATTATCCTTCTCTGGCTTCAGACTTGAAGGCTTGGTCGTTTCCCGCGATGGGGCCGGCCTCATCTCAGACGCGTCTCCAAGGCCATGGTTCTTGGCCTCCCATCGGCCCTTCGCCAATTCACGCCACTTACGCTTGTCGTAAGAGGATGTAGCAGCAAGTTTCCTAACCCAAGCCTCGAGGTCGGGCACCGCCAAGGGCGCTCAAGCGTCGGCTGCCAAAAGAATGATGAGTAAGCTGTGAAAAATGAAAGGACAAGAATAGATACAAAGGGAAATGCGGACTCCACTTATGATTAAAGTTCCACCTCTCTGGGAAAGATATTTTTTCCTCGGGAATGATGTCCGAAGTGCTGACTCTAACAAATCGGCTCATCCAACCTCGATCTTTTGTTTCATCGGCACTGGCGAAGAAGGACTTCGTGGTTCGACGCTGCAGCTTGATAAGTCCTCGAAATAATTGGGGCTGATACAATCGGACTAAGTGGCTGAGGGTGAATTCTAAACCTTCGGCCTTCTCAGAGAAGTGCCGCAACATGATCACGATATGCCAGAACGAAGGGTGGATTTGGTCGAGGGTGACTTCGTATGTCTTGCAGAAGTCGATCACTACCGGATCGAGGGGGCCCAGTGTGAAGGGATAAGTGTAAACACTCAAAAATCCCTCCTTATGGGTAGTTATGCTTTCATCAGGCTTCGGGATCTGAATCTTGACCTCGTCCCCTCGTCGACATTCCTTCTTTACATCCTTGACGAGCTGCATGGTTATCATGCTAATATATCGTGACACATGCTCGCATCGGCCCTCGACATTTGGAGGATTCCCGATACCGAAGTCCTTCTTAATGATGCAATCGCCAGGGGTGATCTCTTCAAGTGTCGGCGGCACCACCAGTTTGGCCGGCCGAGAGGCAGAGGAAGATGACGCTTGATCCTTTTTAGGGACCGTCTTGGAAGTTTTGGCCATGGTTATAAGGTCAGGAAGACGAGTGAATTGGGATGTAGTGCTTCCGGCTAGAGCCTGGTGTTTTACAGCGTTTAAAGAGGTGGAGGAAATAGGTGATTGAAGAGATGAGGATTCGAAGAGATTGAAGAAAGGTAAAGTTGTTTACTAAAAGAAGACGCCACATATTTATAGAGGGGCATCGACGGTTCGAAGGCATTAATGGCCGACCAACACTGGCGTGCATTTAATGTTTTTGGGAAGCGGACAGATGGGACGTTTCGATCACTTCATATGTTGGTTTCACAAGGACGACATCATCGCGGGAGGCTCGAAAAAATCGAGGTTCAAATCGTTTCATATCATTCCATTCTGAGAAACGCGGGGACTATCTGTATATGGTCAAAATCGAGGAGTATGATTTTGAAGGCTTAGATCGGGCTATAGGCTCGAGTCTGGGAGAGTCGAAGTGGGTGTCGTATCCGACTAAGGGGGACCTACCTCGAGGGAGCTGATCGAATGCCTGGCACGGCTGCATCGAGGGCGGCATTGTCTCGAAGTCAATCATGAAAGAGCAGGAACTTCTCAAGGACACGTGGACCTGGGCATTAATTGTAGGATAAGGGCTGTACGAAATGGTACACATCTGTACTAGACCGTTATACACCTGTACCAATAGAATTTTTTACCTTTATGAGCAAGGTACTACGTTAGGATTTTCTCCTCCTATATAAAGGGGACCCCAATTATATTGTAAGAGGATTAGATCATTCACTGCAATAGAACATTTTTATTCTTCTCTTGTTTAACGTGCTCAGCAATTACTTTACAGCTTTATTTCCTTTGCTTTATTGTTCATACTTTATTACTCTTAGCCAACCTCGAGGCCCCTGGATATTCGAGCTCGAGGCCCCCTACAGTTCCAGCAACATCAATTTGGTTCTTTATTTCTTCTTACTTAAGCTCAATATTACTCATATAATCACTAGTATTAGAATATATCACCTATCTTTAAAATCACAAATCATCTTTAATTGTTACTTACATTTTTCGAGGTAAACACAGCCACAATGGGAACAGAAATTTTCATGATTTAAAAGTCTAAAGTAGAGAGGAAATGAAGGACCGCACGGAGCAGATAGAAAATTAGAGATTCTTAAGGAGTTATTGTCCCTCTTGTATTCATTCAAGCTTCAACGTGTTTGGAATATGTGATCATCTCATCTAAAAGCTTAAACGTTTAGACAGAGCACACTTTTATTTATTTAATTGTGTCTTCAACATGCCCCCTCACGTGCATACTTGTTTTTTTTATGAGTCAAGTACGTTAAATTTTTTTTGATAATGGATGGTGGTGGTTAGAATCAAACCTAGGACCACAACCTGCTCTGATACCATGTTGAAATGTGTGACTTGTTAGATTTTTCCTATTATGTGTATGACCCAATATATTAAAGCCCATAATTAATATTTAATGAAAGACAAATCTCGTCCGTCCGATCGGTTAATTGATGGACGTATCGGATTAGTGAGAACCTCTATAAATTGGTCCACTCCCCATCCATTAGGGTTACCGTATTTTTCTATTCTCTCTTCCATCACTAAAGTCGGCGGTAACGAAAGCTATGGCAAGATGCGAGAAACTAATTCCAATTAACGCTTCCACTTCGTGATAATGGCTTACGATTCAGGTATGTATTGTGTAACAATTTTATGTAAGATTATTATGTTCAAGATCCTGGTATAAATTAAAATTTATATTTACATGACCATCTTATGCAAAAGCTTAAGCTGTTAGAGAGAGCACAATTTTATTTATTTAATTGCGTTTTCAACGGAACGTTCAAATTAAACATAATGATATCTTCTTACTTTTGGTTAAGAAAACAACAAAGAAAGAAGGAAAGAAAGAAGAGAAACTATTTGACTCAGAATTCAAAGGCCAATAATGTTTTGGGCTAGGAAAATTAAAATAAGTGGGAATAGTTAATACATTGAACAGAAAGAGAAGTAAGAGTGAGGAGGGTGCCCTTGATTTATCTCTGTTTGGTAAGCACTTCCTTTTTTGTCTAATATTTCAAAATAGTGTTGCAGGATTCGGAAATGGAATTCTGGATTCCTATGGCGAACATCAAATGAGTTGATTCCCCTATACTACTTTGGGCAAACTTTTGATTTCAGCAGATATGAAAATTCGGTGATTTCTTCGTCAAGGAGTGATGTCCAAATCATAAAAGACCAAAAGGCAATTTTGGATTTGATTTTACTCTGTGAATACAAAATGTGATATTGACCTTTGCAGCTATCCTTGAGAAAAAAGAGTGGTCCTTGACCATCACTAAACCTTGGACCATAGCAAATAACATGTGTGCCTATTTTTCAATTTTTAAGTTTCGCAGAGATCATCAAAAAATTAGTAGTTGTTTACTAAGTTATGGTTATAAAGTAGGAAAAGTAGTTAAGCCACATTCGTTTCCCCATCTGCATGCATTAATTTATTTCCCCAACTTTTCCTTTACAAATATGACTTCTCTTGACTTTTATTTTCCACCCTATATATATATATATATATATATATATATATATATATATATATATATATATATATATATATCTCAATAGTAGAAACCATTTAATATCTCTTTTTGTTAATTAGCTAAGAAGCAATTTACAGAACAATATTCAAGGGAAAAATGCAGATCTCAGCGAGCACAATAAGTGCAATAATTGTTCTGGCAGTGGCTCTTCTTTCATTACATGTCAGTGCTCAATCGGATTGCCAACAGGTGGTTGTTGGGTTAGGTCCGTGCCTGCAATACATAGAAGGGAATGCCACGAGCCCGTCATCAGGATGCTGCACTCAGCTCGCCACTATGGTCAAGACGCAGCCTCAGTGCTTGTGTCAGGTTTTGAATGGCGAGGGCTCATCCTTTGGAGTTAATGTCAATCAGACACTTGCGTTGGCTCTTCCTAAAGCTTGTAATGCCCACACTCCCTCTCTTAGCCTATGTAAAGGTACGCTTAATTTATCACTACTTCCTTAATTCCCAAATAGTAATCGTTTGACTAACTGAATTTTGTCTTTAAAAAAAGAGGAAGTATTTATTACTTTCGCGTCTCAATTTATGTAAAATTGTTTGACTGCATGGAGTTTAAGAAAGAAATAAAAACTTTTGAAACTTGTATTCTAAAACAAGCTTTAAATATTTGTGTGTTTATAAATCATTTCATTAAGGATAAAATGAATATTTTGAAGTCAATTAAGTTGCTCCTAAACTAGAAAGGTAATATTCTTTTTAGGACAAACTAAAAAGTTTTTCCGAACACATCTTAACTAAAATATCCATTAAGTGGCGCTTATGGGTCGTTTGATACATGGAATAAAAATAATAATCCCGAGATAAAGCTTGAAATTAATTGATCCTATGTTTGATTTGGAATATTAGCTAATCCCGGGATTAACTTTTACACTAAAATAATGAATTAGTTATCCCATATAAAAAGGGATAACTAATCTTATGGAATATCCCATCCCATGGGATATTCTGGAAATTCCACCGTTGTACCAAACGACCACTAAGACAAAAATGAATGACAACTAACAGTCACTTTTATAATTAAAGTCATTCAATATCTGTAAGGGGTAGCAACGTCTTTGCCCTTCTTTCTTTTTAATTTTTCCCGAACCTTTTCACTTCCCTCTAATTATGACGAATGATCATTTTTTTTTTAATCTGTATTGTGAATATAAACATTTCAGCAACTTCGCCAACTGGTTCTCCGGAAATCTCTCCGTCCACTCCTTCAGGTGCGAATACGAACAAATCTTGCACTGTAACAACTGCACTTTTTCCATGGTTTTCTTCCTGCACCAATTTCAACTTTTATATAAGGGTGTGAGAATTGATTATATATTTGTGAGCGTGACATGCAGGAGACAGATATTCAAGATCTTCGCCAAGTGGAGATTCATCAGGAGGATACTCATTGAAGCTGCAGCCATACTGTCTGTTATTTACCCTTAGTGTAGCCACTTTGTCATATGCCACAATATTCAGCTCCATCTTATAAGCTAAAGCTCACTCAACAAAAATACCGTCTTTAATTTTTGTCATAAAAAGAATCCCTGTAAGAAGGTTTTTGTCTATCTTAAATTTTTCTTATGTAAAGATAGTTCATCACAAATTCGTCACAATCTTGTGATGGATGTGTCATCATTTCTTTTTTGGCCAAGGCAGATGATTTTAATTTTCTCAGAAATATTGAACAAATTAAGCACTTTTCTTTTTGAATGTACAAGTACATTTCACACACTCCATGGCCTGATTTATTATATTTTGCAGACCGTACGTAAATCATTGAGTACTTAGTTTCCTACTTCCTAACTCTTCTACAAGATGTTTGGTCTTTTCATATTATTCTGTAAGGTTTAGAAAATATAATTTTAAACTATATCCACCATATAAAAGCAACATTAAAATTTTCAGTAGAGTAATTCTTGGACGTGTCATATGAAATAAGGGGACATGAAATATAGAGAACGTTTAAAAAGGACAAATTGAGGAATATTAGTGAAATAGTTAAATTATTATTAGTGCATGTCATTTTACCTTCACTGTAGAAGCGGTCTCGGCATGATACATTATGCGTGCTATGTAAAAGTGTTACGGAGTGGGGAGTACCTTATAGTAAACTTATTTCTGAAGATAAATCTATATGAGGTCCACTTATGAAATTAAGAAGGAAATTAAGCAAAACATAAATGAGTTGTCTAAAGTTTAGAACCCAACTATTAATTCCTTAATCACTCTAAGTGTTATATTAATAGCTCAATAAAATCAGTACAGAAACAAGATAGTTAACTAGGTGAGAGTTGAGCAGATGTTTGCTAGTAGAGCTTTTGTTTGTAAAGTTATAAATCCATAGGTTCAGATGGCTTGAGTACATCACTTTTATTGTAACAAGGACTAGAAAATTGGACAGTCAGTCAACTTATTCAATATTTTTTCCATCAAACAATATCAAGCATAGAGAGTGTGAACTAATTAAAACTCATTTTGTACTCCTTAATATCTAATATATACATTTGTCCCAAAAACTGGAATACAATATTTGAATACAACATCTTAATGAGTTTGCATGAAAAATGTCTAAAATAATGAGTTGAGGTGTGAAAAGATAAAATTGTTAATACTCTCTATTTCAAATATTGGAGTGACATGCATAACACGTTCTATCACAAAATTTAAAAAGCATTAACATTTTTTAATATTCTTAAATTTTATATCTAATTAAACTAATTAAGATACGTAATGTGGAATAGAATGAGTAATTATTAAGATGCTAAATCAAATTTGAAATATTATAAAGTGGAAATCCTTTATTTAAGTTTAAAATAAAACAATAAGGAAAAGAATAATATTGCAAAGAAAAGATAGAGGTAATTCTTATTGAATTTCAGATGATTTACAATGGGTAAAGCCCCTCTATTTGTAGGGGAAAAAATGACTTAGCCATAAAGTAACAAACTCTCTAAAGATAGACGTTCACTCTAAGTACAATTTTATTCATAACACCCTCCTCCTCCCCCCTTGAATGTCTACCCAATAGGTGATGTGCCCTATTAAAACCTTAACTAATATAAAATCCAGTGGGAAAAAAAAATTCTGGTAAAGGAAAAAGAGTACACATGTTTAATAATACACTTGTAACGACCCGACCGGTCGTTTTGAGCGTTAGCACTTTGCTCGGTAGTTTACGGGAATGAGTAGCTCCGTATGATGTATTATGACTTATGTGAATCACCGATTTTGGTTTTCAAGTTACTCGGAATCGATTTGGAAGAATGAATTTCATTATTCAAACTTTAAGTTGGAAGAGTTGATCAAGTTTGACTTTTTAGCATTTGACCTCGGATTGGAGTTTTGATGGTTTCGTTAGGCCCGGATGTTGATTTTGGACTCGGACGTATGCCCAGATTTGCATTTGGATGTTTTTAGAAGGTTTCAGCACAAATTGGAAATTTGAAGGGTCGGAAAGTTCATAAGTTTGACCGGGAGTTGACTTTGGTGATATCTGGTTCGTATTATGGTCCGGAAATTTGAATAGCTTCGTTACGTCATTTGGAACTTGTGTGCGAAATTCGGGTTCATTCCGAGTTGATTTGGTATGTTTCGGCGCGAGTTTTGGTAGTCGAAAGTTCAAAGTTCTTAAAGTTCGATTTGAGTTGCGATTAATTTTTTCGATGTTATTATGCGTGATTTGAGGCCTCGAGTAGGTACGCATTATGTTATGGGACTTGTTGGCTTGTTCGGACATGATCCCAAGGGGCTCGGTGAGTTTCGGACGAGGTTCGGATTTGTTTGGATCATTTTTGGCTAAGTTGCTGGTGGCAGATCTGGTGGGAATCGCACCTGCGGCTGGTTTGCGCAGGTACGATGGTCGCATAAGCGACACAGGAGTCGCAGAAGCGAGAAGAGGCTGGGTAAGGAAGATCGCAGAAGCAGAGAATTGAGTGCATATGCGGATGCGCAGGTGCAAGGAATTGGTAGCGCAGGTGCAAAGGTCTTTGCAAAAGCGGAGTTTGTTACAATAGGTGCGGGGGCCGTTGGGCAAGGCTATTTTCGCATAAGCAAAGTTTTCACCGTAGAAGCGAAGGTCGCAGGTGTGACCTACTGTCCGCAAATGCGGAAAATGCTGGGCAGAATGCTTTAAGTTCGAGGGTTGGCCATTTTTATCACATATTGAGCTATGGGCTTCGGAATGGAGCGATTTTGGAGGCAAATTTCACCACAAGGATTGAGGTAAGTTTTCTGTACTTGATTTTGATTATATTTCATGTATTTATCTTCATTTTAGAAATTGGTTGATGAATTTTAAAGAGCAAATTGGGGGGTTTTGTCTAAAACTTCATAAATTGAATTTTCGAGTTTTGAACATCGATTTGGAGTCGGGTTAGAGTGAAACTAGTATGGTTGGACTCGTAATTTAATGGATTTTCAGATTTTGTGAGTTTTATCGGGTTCTGAGGCGCGGGCTCGGATTGGACTTTTTGGCCGATTTTGGGCTTTTGATTCAAGATTGGACCCTTGTCGATTGGGATTGGTTCCTTTGCCATTGTTTGATGTATTTGAGTTTCTTTTGGCTAGTTTTGAGCCGTTTGAAGGTCGGAATGCGCGGAATGACATTTTTGGAGCATCGTTTGCCTTTCTCGGTATTGGATTTGGCTTGTTCGAGGTAAGTAACACTTCTAAACATGGTGCTGAGGTATAAAACCCTGAATTACATGTTATGTGTTTTGGTGTTGAGGTGACGCACATTCTAGGTGAAGGGCGTGTGGGGGTACACCGTGTGAATCGTTACTCTGTTATTTCTATGGTACTGTGTAGTTACCTGGTTTTATCTGTAAGCATGAAATCTCTACGTACTAGAGCCGTTGAGCTGTGATCATGTTAGAAACTATGTCTAGGCTACATGCTTATTCTGTTGGGACCCACCGAGGTCATATTACTGTTGAATTAATTATTTGAATTTCACACACTCAGTCATGTTCATTCATTTCATATCATATCTCAGTCTCTGTTGCTATTTATTGACAGATCATATCATCATTTTGGGCTAGTTTCATGGCATTGTGAGCCCGTGAGACTGGAGAGATTTATGACTGAGTGAGGCCGAGGGCCTGAGCTATGAGTGATATATATATATATATGTGTGTGTGTGTGTGTGTGTGTGTGTGTGTGTGTGTGTGTGTGTGGGGGTTGGGGGGGGGGGTGGGGAGGGGGATCGAGTTGCACGCCGCAACGAGCCTTATGGCTATATATATGTAGATCGGATTACACGCCGCAACGAGTATCATTGATCTATGCCATGATTGGCTTGATATAGCGCTTGGGCTGAGGAGCCCCTCCGGATTCTACACACACCCCTAGTCGCGGTTGATTTATATTGAGGGATGGATCTTCCTTGAGCATGGATCTTGCCCTAAGCACTTATATTTGGGGATGGATCTTCCACGGGCTGGATTGGCCTTATACAATACTGAGTGACTGACTGACAGTTGCTATGTATATATTCGGGATGGATCTTTCTTGGGCTGGATTGGACATATATAGTACTGAGTGACCGAGCATGTTAAGTGATTGAGCATGATACGTAGAAAATGTGAGACAGTGAGATTGAGTACTCTGAGAGTGTGAGTACTTGAGTTCATCTCTGAGATACATTACATAGACATGCATACATGACATACAGGCATAGAGATGTATTTTCCTCATGCTGTACGGTATTACGTCATTCCTGACTTCTCACACATCCTGATATATCGGCATAGAGATGTATTTTCCTCATGCCATTGGAAAATGAAACATTTCCCCGTTGAAATCTTTTTTAAAAAAATTACAGTTTTCAAACTTACTCATATTTTTGGCGATTTCAATAAAAGATTTGGATTTTCACTGATTTACTTGAAAAGCAGACCTATTTTCTGAAATTGTGAACGAGCCAAGCATTTTACTCTGAGCTACTTCTTTTATTGCTTTCATTAAGTTGTTATGAACTATTGTTGGCTATTGGTGTTGGACTCCGACCTATGTTCCATCTTGTTACTACTTCAACCTAAGGTTAGGTTTGTTTCTTATTGAGTACATGGGGTCAGTTTTACTCATACTATACTTCTGCACCTTGCGTGCATTTGTTGGATGTTGTTGTTGCTGCATACGGCGGGAGCTGGATCGGAAGATGTACTTGTGTTCTAGTCACAGCTGCCTCTTATTCTTGGTAGCTTTAGAAATATTAATCTTTTCATGTATATTTCAAACAGATGATGTATTTTTATTTCACACATGCGTTGTAAATTCTAAATCTTAGATTCTCATGATTTGTACTACCAGTCCTTGGGGAATTGTATAAAATTTTGTTATCTCATTTTTGACTCACATCAGTATTATTATATTGTGTTTATTGTTAGTTGGCTTACCTAGCAGGTGAGGTTAGGTGTCATCACGACAGTTTGGATTTTGGGTCGTGACAAGTTGGTATCAGAGCTATAGGTTCATAGGTTCTACATGTCATGAGCAAGTGTCTAGTAGAGTCTTACGGATCGGTATGATGATGTCCATACCTATCTTTGAGAGGCTACAGGGCATTTAGGATGCATACTTCCCATCTTTCTTTCCTTATCGTGCGGCATTGATTCAGCTTGAAGCATAACTCTTTGAATTCCTTCCACATATTCGTATGCGCATATGAGCACTCGGTATCAGCGGTGCACCGGCGGCTTGTGATTCCATGGATGAGGTGCGAGACGTTATTTCTGTGTGCTGATGAAGGGCCAGTCTGGAGGACTTGAGGCCGGGATTTGACTGTAGCTTGCGCATAGGGATTTCAGTTGTATGAGCACGTGCTTTTGGACTTATAAGTCCGGTAGTGTCCCTATTACTGGAATTTATGGCTCGATGAGTAATTGGATGGATATATGATGAGTATGATGTGACTACGGGATGTGTTCGGATGGTTCAAAGGTGTTGAGGAGAGTTTGCTTGAGATGTAAAAGGACCTTTGGGTGCTTGATTTCTATCTTGATGTGCGTATAGTCTTGAGTTATGAGTGTATTGAAGGATCTTTTATGTTGCTTAATTGTGGAACGAATTAGATTCTTATGGTCTTGTTGATGAGTTCAGACTCAGGAAGATTAAGTGATTGCATAGTAGTTGTGGCTGTGAAAGGGTATAAAGGGATGTCAGTTTAAGGCTAAGTAGGTAGGTTATAACCTGTGAGGTAATCTACAGATGTGTGTTTTTTTATGATATTGTATGGGGGCTTTCTTATCTACCAGTGGGTTATATTTGTGCGATTTGAGTTTGGCTCGGTTGTAATAGTTGACTTGACCATCACGAGGATGATGCGAGATTTGCGGATGATTTGATATATATGATGGTTTATGTTACATGAGCTTATGAAGCATTTAGTTGAATGTCATTGCGATATTATAGCAGTAATGGGGTATGGTTATTGTAAGTTATCAGATGTTTTATTCAATGGCTTTGAGCCAAGTGGGGGAGTCTGCTATCGACGATTTGATTGCACAGTTATGAGTTGTAATAGTTTTGATTTGAGGTATACTTGTGAATAAGTTATGACTTGTAGAGGTTGAGATCGAGGATGACTCGAGTAAGGGAATTTCTGGATATGGGTTGTATTGCACTCTATGGCTATATTTGAATCATGGAATGATTGAGTGGTTATTCGTGAAGGATGTAGTGCGCACGGAGTAGGAATTCACTTGGTTATTTATAGGTGTGGATTACTTCTTCGGGTGTTATTGAGCTGATGGGGCACAGGTCGTTCGACCCATTTGGGCGGTGCAAATGAGATTTGAGTAGAGTGGATGACTCTCGAGAAGATTCTAAGGGATTCAGTAGTTATATGTAGCAATTGGGAATTTTTAGGATTTGTATATGGCTAGAATCTGAGATTTACATTGGATGGTGTCAAGACTCGCGGTATTTCTATATACTTATGGATTCTACATATCAGTATCAGTGAAGAAAACGGCATTAGATTCGCAAAAGGTCCCTTCAGAGTGGGTATCTCGGTTGTGGTACTTTTGGGGTACTTAAGAGGGAATTCAACGGCTTATAGGCCTTAGGGCAGTGTGGTTCTATGCTAGAGTTCGTAAGGTGAGTTTTGGTTAAGGATCATGGTGTTCTAGCAAGGAGAAGTATCAATTTGAAGGCAATTCGAAAGGAACTCGGAGAAATAATACAATTTAGTAGTAGCTTGGATCAACACTGTAATGGATATGATCGGTTCTTTGGGTACTTATGATGTAGCGAGTTTCTACAGGTATTTTATGGCGATACTCCTGGGTTGGCAACCTGCATGGCTTGGTTGAGTAAGAGAGATTTAGTTATGTCAGCTTGGTTATGTGCAAATGGGTTTCGAAGAGTTCTCGATGGTTTCTACCACGGTTTGAGATGGATTTTTCCTACTGGTGTGAGGAACATGTTGCGTATTGGAATTTTCTCCTGGATGAGATCAAAAGGAAGGTTCCTAGCTAATTGAGTATGTAGTTTGCTTGTGACTCATAGTTGATTATGAGATTCTCGTACTTTTCAGATGAGGGCATGAATGATGCTGTATGTGGTGTGTGATTAAGATTTGCGTATGCATGGTCATGAGTCAGTTTTGAAGGGAAGGTCATGAATTCTTAGACAACAAACACAGTTTTAGTTGACTAGGTGAATGATATTGCTACTTGGAAGTGCCTGAGAAGGGTGCACACTTCAAAAGGCGCATTGTGTTTTGACTTACAGATGCTTCATTGGTATTGTGATGCTCGCCTGATTGATCGACTACTGATATTCAGATTTTGCTATGTGGCACGGAAGAATTATAGAAGTAGTCCTCGTGGGATGATCGTGTATGAGAGATGTGTTAGATATTCAGGTGGTGGAGTTGGGATCAGATATGGTGATTCGTGTGTTCTATGAATTTGGAGATTGGGAGTTCTCAGGAGCATTGTTTCGTGGTTGTGAACTGTGAAAATGTGGCCAAAGCTAGTCACAAGATGATATGTGTTATGGTTAGGTCATTGTGGACTTTCGGGGGTTATTTATCTGTTTGTGGATGACCAGGGTTGATTTGGGGGCTCATTGGTAGGCCTAGATGTGTATCCTACACCGGGTTGGATTTCTTGTCTCGGCACCATTACTGCAGAAAAGTGTGTCATTCGGTTAGAGTGAGCGTGTTCGTTTTCTAAAATGTTCTATGTGTTACTCTTCTATGCTACGAGGGGTTGTGATTCGATGGTTATATGCACACATGGTGCGTTTCTGTTTGGGCCTTATAGCGGAATTTATGCGAGATGGGTATTTGGGTGTTGCATGATTGATTGCGCATAAGTTAAGTTCTTTCGGGTTTGTGTGGCGTTGTGCCATTTGCTTCTCCGTGGATATGGTCATGCACCTTGGGTACTTGATGTCGAGTTGCGCGTGGTTACTGATTTTGAGTAGGGTGGCTGGAGGTAATTCATATGGACCAGTGTTTGGATGGGGTCATGCATTGCAACGGGGTTATGTTGAGTTATGATCCTTTGTGTTAGATTTGTGTGTTATGGTTCTACGGTGTGTGACAGTTTTTTAGCATTTCGTTGTGGCGGTACTTGTTGATCTTGCAGGGCAGCTCTCTCGTTCAAGTCATTTTCCATGTTTGAGTACATTTGAATTGTTGCGTATTGGTGCATGGATTGCACGATTTGTGGCTCTGGGTAGTATTGATATTACATGTCAGTAGAGTAGTTGGTATTTGATAAGATGAGTTTGTTGGATCTAGGATGGGTGCTATCGGATTTGATTGCGGTATATATGGAAGGATAATATCGGAAGTCGGCTTAGAAATTGCTATGGTTCTTGTCAAAGGAGAGGGAGTACCATGACTTGTTGATCTGATGAGTAGATATGAGTTTTTGCATGTTTCTTTCATCATTTGCAGTATAAAAAGGTTTTAGAACGAGGTTTTGTTTGATATGAGGTTTATTACCGGAATTGGGTTGTTTTGAGCAGCTACTATGATCAGAAATTTCGCTATGGGTATTTGAGTTATGTGGTATAACCTGTGAATATGTCTTGGGTTATGTTATGGCTTGATACAGCTTGTTCACACTTATGCAGTGTGTAGATTGCAAGGTTTGGGTCTTGTAGAAAATTTCGGATGTTTGGAGTTGGATTATGTGGTTTACGGGATAAGGTTGAAGTAATAATCATCAATATGTTGTGTTGTCGGGCCTGTATGGAATAGGGTGATGATCACCCCCAAGCACGAGCATGGTAAGGTTACACGGTGATCTGACGGCTTAAGAACAACTTTGGCCACATTCGAGGACGAACGTATGTTTAAGTGGGGGAGAATGTACGACCCGACCGGTTTTTTTGAGCGTTTGCACTTCGCTCGGTAGTTTACGGGCATGAGTAGCTCCGTATGATGTATTATGACTTATGTGAATCGTCGGTTTTGGTTTTCAGGTTATTCAGAATCAATTTGGAAGATTGAATTTCATTGTTGAAGCTTTAAGTTGGAAGAGTTGATCAAGTTTGACTTTTTAGTATTTGACCTCGAATTGGAGTTTTGATGGTTCCGTTAGGTCCGGATGGTGATTTTTGACTCGGGTGTTTGCCCAGATTTGCATTTGGATGTTTCTAGAAGGTTTCGGCACAAATTGGCAAAAATTGGAAATTTGAAGGGTTGGAAAGTTCATAAGTTTGACCGAGAGTTGGCTTTTGGTGATATCAGGTTCGAATTGTGGTCCCGGGAATTTTAATAGATTCGTTACGTCATTTGAGACTTGTGTGCAAAATTCGGGTTGATTCCGAGTTGATTTGGTATGTTTCGGTGCAAGTTTTGAAAGTCGAAAGTTCAAAGTTCTTCAAGTTCGGTTTGAGGTGCGATTTGTCGTTTCGATGTTGTTATGCGTGATTTGAGGCCTCGAGTAGGTCTGTATTATGCTATAGGACTTGTTGGCATGTTCGGACGTGATCCCGGGGCGCTCGGGTGAGTTTCAGATGAGGTTCGGATTTGTTTGGATCATTTTTGTCTAAGTGACTGGTTGTAGATCTGCTGTGATCGCACCCGCAGCTGGTTTGCGCAGGTGCGATGGTCGCAGAAGCAACAGAGGAGTTGCAGAAGCAAGAAAAGGATGGGTGAGGAAGATCACAGAAGCGGAGAATTGAGCACAGGTGCGGATGCGCATATGCAAGGAATTGGAAGCGCAGGTGCGAAGGTCTTCGCAGAAGCGGAGTTTGTTACCGCATGTGCGGGGGTTGCTGGGCAAGGCTATTTCGTAGAAACGAAGTTTTCACCACAGAAGCGAAGGTCGCAGGTGTGACCTACTGTCCGCAAATGCGGAAAACGCTGGGCAGAATGCTTTACTTTCGAGGGTTGGCCATTTTTATCACATATTGGGCTATGGGCTTCGGAATGGAGCGATTTTGGAGGCAAATTTCACCAAAAGGACTGAGTAAGTGTTCTATACTTGATTTTCAAGTTTTGAACATCGATTTGGAGTCGGATTTGAGTGACACTAGTATGGTTGGACTCTTAATTGAATGGGTTATCAAATTTTGTGAGTTTTGTCGGGTTCCGAGGCGCGGGCCCGGTCTAGGCTTTTGATTCAAGATATGACACTTGTCGATTGCGATTGGTTCCTTTGGCATTATTTGATGTATTTGAGTTGCTCTTGGCTAGTTTCGAGCCGTTCGGAGGTTGGAACGCGCGGGATGGTATTTTTGGAGCATTGTTTGGCTTACTCGGTATTGGATTTGGCTTGTTCGAGGTAAGTAACACTTCTAAACATGGTGTTGAGAGTATAAAACCCCGAATTACGTGTTATGTGTTTTGGTGTTGAGGTGATGCACATGCTAGGTGACAGGCGTGTGGGCGTACAGCGCGTGAATCGTGACTATGTTATTTCTGTGGTACTGTGTAATTCCCTGATCTTATCTGTAACCATGAAATCTCTACGTACTAGAGCCGTTGTGTGACGAACCGACCCGTCGTCTCATGAGTTACCGCTCCGTTTCCCCCATTTTATGCATCTTCATGTTTCATTATCAGTATTTGGTGTGTCATAGTTGATTTGGATTGGTTTTGGTAGAAAATGAAACACTTAGTCTCTTTTAAGAAGGCTTAAGTTGGAAAAGTCAACCGGACGTTGACTTAGGAGTTAGAGGGCTCGGATGTGATTTCTGGTGTTTCGGTTAGCTTCGGGAGATGGTTTGTGACTTAGGAGTGTGATCGGAATTGATTTCGGAGGTCCGGTGTAGAATTAGGCTTGAATTGGCGAAGTTAGTATTTTGGCGAATTCCGGTTGATGGGTGAGATTTTGATCCGAGGGCCGGAATGGAATTCCGAGAGTTGCTGTAGCTTCGTTAGGTGATTTTGGATATGTGTGCAAAATTTCAGGTCATTCGGACGTCGTTTGGTAGGGTTTTTGATCGAATGCGTGTTTCGGAAGTTTTTAAAGAATTTAGGCTTGGGTTTGATGTAATTTGATGGTTTTAGCGTTGTTTGACGTGTTTTGATGATTGGAACAAGTTTGAATGATGTTTTAGGATGTATTGGTACTTTTGGTTAAGGTCCCGGGGGCCTCGGGGTGAGTTCGGATGGTTAATCGGAGAGTTTTGGAATTTGCATATTGCTGAAGCCTGCTGCAGCTGGTATATTCGCTTCTGCGAGTCTTGGACCGCAGAAGCGGAGACGCTTAAGCGATGGATTTACCGCAGAAGCGGTGAAGAAGCCTGGGCGCTGGTTCCGCAGAAGCGATAGTGTAGCCGCAGAAGCGGAATCGCTTATGCGATGTTGTGACTGCAGAAGCGGTTTGGTTCGAGAATGGAACTTCCGCAGAAGCGGAATAAAGGACGCGGAAGCGGTCCCGCATAAGCGGGAAGGGGACTGCAAAAGCGAAAGTGCTGGGCTGAATTATAGATATTTCCTCCGCGAGCTTGGGATATTTTTCACCATTGTTAAATATCTTGAGAGATTTTTGGGGAGCAATTGAAGAGGGTTTCGATTGGAGTTTATTGGAGGTAAAATTTTTGAGTTAAAAACATGATTATTATGTGAAATTAACCTAGAAATTCATGGAATTGAGCCTAAAATTGATGAACTAGAGCTTGGGATTTTGAGATTTAAATTTGGGATTTGAGGGAGCATTTGAGCTCGGATTTTGGTAAATTTTATACGTATAGACTCGTGGCGAGGTGAGGAATCCATTGATGTTAACTTTCTGATTTTTCGAGAAGTGGGCTCGGGGCTCGGGTTTTGCTAGCTTCGAGATTTTTGCTATTCTTCGATTGTTTTCGATTGGGTATTGTTCCCTTAGCATATTGTGATGCATTCGCTCTGATTTTGGTTAGATTCGACGCGCGTGGAGGCCGATTCGGGGCAAAGGCGTCGCAGGCTTGAGATTCGCCGGTTCGAGGTGAGTAATACTTGTAAATGATATCCTGAGGGTTTGAAACCCCGGATCTGCACATCATAGTGCTGTATTGAGGTGACTTGCACGCCGGATAGCGAGCTTGGGGTAGAGCACCGTTGGGGATTGTGACTGGGTCCGTCCCGATTGATGAAATTACTACGTATGTGACTGAAACTACTTGTTCTCATCATGATTTGGGCTGATTGCCATGTTTTGGGCTTCGTGCCGATTATTTGAATCCTTCAGGGATTGATATCACTGTTTTTGCATTACTTTGCGTGTTATTTGACCTCGGTCCAGGGTTTTAATACTGTTTTGCAAATTCAGCCATTTTTCATGATTTGAAAACTTAAATGATATTTTACTGACGTTTTGAGCTGAGAACTGCTATTTTATTATTGCCCAAGGGGCTTATGTGCATTTCTGGACTGAGCATGGATCGGGCTGCGCGCCGCAGCAGTGTTATAGTGATTTCTGGATATATGGATGGCTCGGGCTGCACGCTGCAGCGGTGTTATATTGATATTGCGCTTGGGCTGTAGGAGCCCCTCCGGGGTCTGAACCCCCACAGTGAGCGCGGGTACCCAAATGGATCGGGCTGCACGCCGCAGCGGTCATATGCATTGCATTGCATTCATGCATTGGTTCCTGTTTGTAATACGTGTCATGACATTCAGCACTCTCATTTCATTGGCATTCATGCTACTTCTTGCACTATTTACCAGACGTCGTGGTGTTAATTGTTAGTGGAGTGCTGTGCCCGAGGGGCTGACTTATGTGCTGACTTGCACTATCTGATTACGCATTCATTTGCTTAACTGTTGGAAAGGATATTTTCAAAAGAAGTTTTAACTGAGTCCAGATATTTTCTAAAGGATTTTCACGATTTTACTGTTTTCTCAAAGATTTGCACCGTCTTATATAGCATGATGGAGTGCTTTTACGTGATTTCTTACCGCTCAGTTATTATTTACTTTTATTGCTCACTGAGTTGGAGTACTCACTTTACTCCCTGCACCTCGCGTGCAGTTGCAGGTATTGTTCACCCGGTAGCGGGTTATTAGCTGATTGAAGGTATTACTATTGTAGCTGAGTAAGGTGACCGCCAACGTTCGCGGCACCGGACGTTGTCTTTAGCATTCCAGAATTTATTTTTGTATAATATTGGCCCTGTAGTTGTGTTCAGGTTCCTTTAGATGCTCGTGACTTGTGACACCCCGATCGGGTTGTGTTGGGTTGTAAATACTGGTTATTATTGTCGTTAAGCTGTATTTATCTATTTATTTATGTTTAAAATTTGTTAAAGAGACGATTTGGGTTAGTTGGCTGGCCTTGTCTCACGAGAGGCGCCATCACGACCGGCTTTGGAAATTGGGTCGTGACATGTTCGATCGAGGCTCTCTATCGATGTCTCTTCGAATCCTGCCTTCGGATCTATTTGGGTAAATAGAACCGGACGGGGGGTCCTAACTGATCGTCCTCGACTCTGATTTTTGACTGGTACCGATTATGCACATCGGCCCAATTCACCGCTAGATATTCAATCAAATTCTGCTTCAGTTGACGTGATGATACCGAATTTCGCTAGTTCAAAGCCTGAGTAAAGGCTTGGACAACCCAATCATCGGTAACCGGAGGTAGGTCCATGCGTTCCATTTGAAATTGAGATACAAATTCCCTTAGCATTTCATTGTCCTTTTGTCTCACTTTGAAGAGGTCCGACTTCCTGGTCGCGACCTTTATTGCTCCGGCTTTACGAACGAATTGGCGAGCATGGCAAAAGAATCGATGGAATTGGGCGGCAAATTGTGGTACCATATCATTGCCCCTTCGATAAAGTTTCTCCAAATTTTTTCAGCAAAAGGGATTCAATCACATCATCTTCTAAGTCATTTCCCTCTATTCCGAATGCGTATGAAGTGATGTGTTCATTAGGATCGGTAATCCCGTTGTACTTGGGGATGTCCGGCATACGAAACTTCTTAGGAATGGGCTTTGGAGCTGCACTTTGAGGAAAAGGCTTTTGCACGAACTTCTTCGAATCTAAACCCTTTAGGATTGGGAGTGACCTCGGTATTTGGTCAACTCATGAGTTATACGTTTCTACCTTTTTATCATTAGCCTCGATTTTCTTTTCACCTAATTCTATCCATTTCGTGAGCTCCTCGAGCATCTTCATAACGGCGGGATCAGTCCCCAATCCATTATCGTTCAATTTCTCTTGTACTGGTTCGACCCTATGAACAACTTCCTGCGATTTATCGAGTTCGATTCTGCTTGGTGCCCGATTCTAGAGTTGTGCTATTGCAGCCTGCTGAGTTTGTAACATTTCAAATATCATTCGAAGGCAAACTCCCCTTCTTCACCGCTCTGTGCATTCTGATCGGCTGCCCGTGCGTCTCTACGGACGCTATTTTCAAGGTCGGCGCCTAAATTTCCATTAATCGCAATGCGAGAATTGACATCGATTGGATTTACGGCATGTGGTCCATTTATGGCATGTGGTCCATCGGGATTGATTGGAGGTACTCCATTTCCCGGGGCGACTATGTGCTCGTTCTCGCCATGAAGACCAAGGTCTGTCTATGAGAGTGGGCACTGCTTGAGAGTTTGACATGTTGATTCCTGAAATCAAAGATACTTACAAGAACAAGTATAAACGCAGTGTGTGTTATGAAAATTAATACTAAGCAATCACTATTATGCTTAGCCCCACGGTGGGCGCCAAACTGTTTACCCTAAAATTTGAGTAACAACTAAACTTGTAATGTGGTTTTAAGGATACGTGATTTCACCTAATACCAATTGATTAACTTAAAGATAAATTATGGGAACTGGCAAGAATGTAAAACAAACCAATGCTTGGACAATGCCCTCGAGCTGATGAACCCTCGGGAGTAATGAAGTAAGAACAGTTAAAGAGCAGTGAGTTGATGAACAGTAGAGAAATATTATATTGCCTTGATCTGTATAAATGTAAGGTGTTTACAAATGATGGGGACCCCTCTTTATATACTAGAGGAATCCTAATTGTGGTACAATTCTAATTACGGAAGTAAATCCCATGATTGATATAAATAACCGCCCTTGATTTGATCTGCTCCGAGATTTCCGCCGTGATCTCTGACCGGTTACAGATATCTCGCCTTTCCATTATCGCATTTCACTCGAAGTCGGTCATACTTAGTCTCGATTGTTGTTGGCCTCGATCTCGAGGGACACTTCGATCTTTGGACTCGATGCCTCGTCTTCGAGCTCGGGTCTAATTCATTACGAGGTTACCCCGATGCAGCTCCTTTGTTTCGATCAAATAGCAAAATCGGGTAGGCCTGATTTTGACCATATGCAAGCTACTATACCAAATAAAAAGAAAAAAAGAAAAAAAAGGGGAGGGAGATAGAGTCATGTCAATTACAATCTAGGTTTTTGGATATGTTACTTCTTCTTTGTTGTCTGTGATTTTTTTTTTTTTTTTTTTGGTGGTCTATCTGTGATTTAATTTGCCAATTTTGGGTTAACATTACACGACTACACGTTCATGTGACGACTTTTGCTATCTCCTTTTAGTTGCTTATCAAATTCGTCAAATATGCAGTTAAGAATTACAGGTCATGTGACAACTTTTTTTTTCTTCTCATCTCTTTTTCTATTGCTCATCAAAGATCATACTCCCTTTATTTTATTTTATGCGGCAAACTTTTAATTTTGAGTTCTTCCATTTACATAAATGACATGTTTTAATACTATATTATATTTAATATCATAAATTTTAAAAGTCTTTTTTTTAATTATAAATATTATACTCTATCGAACACTAACTACTTGAATTAAAATAGAAAAAATTCTTAATTTAGATGCGCTAGCCAGGTAAAATAAGTATAAATATTTTGCTATCTTACGCTTTCAAAAAAATTGAGTGAACTTAGTATAAAAAACATTATATAGAAGTTACAACAATGATATCTTATTATGTCATATACTATATAACCTAATTACAATGTATTATTACTTTATCAAATTTCAAGGATAGGATATCTAATCATAAGGGACTGTTTTATCACGGTGTTAGATCTTAAATTCTTATGAATTCCAAAGTCAAAATATGTAAGCAGTTTAATTAATGTTTATGTATCTCGTGATTTCTGAACGAACTAAATCTGCAATCTCGTGGTTTTGGCCTTTCCTCCTTATTAAGTCGCAAGTTAATTTCTTAATTATGATATAATCCAAAATTTAGGATTGGAGGGGGGTAATGTGAGTCAAGTGTACTTTTCGAGAGCCTAATTTAACGCCCTCACAAGCGCGTGGGCACCACATCACAAGCTCCGTGTTTACCCATCTCCTAACCTATTAGCTTCGGTTCCGAGCCACTTATTTGAATTTTCGAACCGTTAGCAAAAACTGGTTTAGAGTTGTGCCTTATATAATTGGCCTTCTATTATTCTCTTCTCATTTGTTCTTTTCCCTTCTTTTTTTTCCGGTGTAATTTTCAAACAAGCAGAACTTGGCCTATTTTGTTACACAGGTTTGTCCAAGTTGGATAATTAATTTAACACTAAGGGAGACACAAATCAAGAAAGAAGATTATTATTATTAATATTAATATTATTTTTTTTTCTCGTTGATCTAAATATGGTACACATTTCCAGTTAAGCTTTGAACTTTTCTACTTCAGTTACAGCTGTAAAAATATCATACTTAATCAAAAACTCTTGTATATTCTTTATATATGATAATTTAAGAAGAAAAAGACTTGCGTAGATTTACTTCATTGATGCTTAGGTAGATGAAAATGAGCAATGGCCAATCCAACACAATCTTTAATTAATAAACCTCCCCACTAATTAATGGAACTATAATAAACAGCTCCAACTGTTTGATTAAATTATTAGTTAGCTGCTTAGTTCTGATACCTCCCATTGTTCTAAATGTCGGAATAATTATGTTTCCTTGGAGTTTAATGATGCTTTATCTCAAAGTTTTGAAAAGAAAAGGCCAATGAAATACTATGCCATAGTTTGTTGCATTAGTTTGGTTAATTTTGTTATTGTGAATAACAACAAATTGGATGGTTACATTCTGCCAGACGTGGCCCACTAATTAATAAGTGGTGGCACATTTTTTAAAATAGAGGTTTGGAATTATGTTAGTTTCAAATTCAACCTTCCCTTTGATTTGGTCGAAACGATGAACTATAATATGCAGCAAATATTATACATGGATTTAGAAGTAAATCATCAGATAACTCACAGTATTCAAACTAGTTAATCCAAATGGTTAGTTGGTGAATGCAAAATAATTGGAATTAAAAGTCTTTTGCTATCGTTGCTTGTCAAACTATAAATTAGGTCCTTTTGGAAAATGAGAACTTTGACATCGACCTATTGTAAGAATTCACAGCGCAAGAAGCCATTACTTATAAGAAAAGGGATTAAATGAAAAAGATGCTAACGTTGAAAAACACCAATAGTGGCGAGGGGTTAGAGGAAGTGCCTTAAAAGAAAAGGGAAAGTCCTAATTAAAGAACAAAGATAAAATTTAAGATGTTAGTTTTAAATTTAAATATGTGCTCTGAAATATACATTTCTTCTTTTTTTATACTTATTTTTTCACATATATTTATGTAACGGCCCAGTGCACTTGTGATATTGTTCACTTTGGGCCCAAGTTCGCACGTTTTTAAAACACGTCACTAGAGTCTAAGACTTGTTTACTATATATATCCAGCATCTCTCCCGCGTTTTATCGATATGAGATTCACCTGGGGTGTCACATACACCCTCTAGGGTCTCAGCGTCCTCACTGAGATTTGCCCCACCACCTTTTCAAAGATGTGAGATTCGCCTAAACTCAACTGACCGCTGAGGTTTGCCCCATTATCATTCAAGCTTGCACGCGGAGTGGCTCAAATACTATATGTAACAGCCCAGTTCACTAATGATATTTTTCAATTTTGAGTCCAGTCATGCACAACTTTAAAATGCATCACTAGGGTCTATGGCTTATTTAAATGCTGAATTTGTCGAACTTGCAAATACAAACTATCGATCATTGTATTCTTTTTTCTTTATTCTTTTTGTTTTGCATCACACAGGAATCAAAATTAATGGTATAACTTTCACCTTACAGAATCAACAACATAAATCATCTCGAAAGGGAGAAGTTTTATCGTGTGCTTCACACAACTTACATTAGTTGTGTGAGATTTCTTTTTCTCTCACAAATATGTGGACCCCAAATCTTACACTTTTGGGTCCACAAAACTGTGAGACAAAAGAGATGCCTCATACAACTAGTATCAGTTGTACGAGACACAAATTAAATTTTCCCTGAAAAGTTAACCGGTGGAGTTGCAAAAATAACAAGATCTGCATAAAGAAACATCTTTCATATTAGCAATTTATGATTGGATTCTAGTTGACACTTAATGCTCTAGTTTTTATCTGGTGGCAAATTTTAAACATTTTATCTATAACTAAAACATTGAAAATACTTTCGTACAAAAAATTATGATTTGTAATAGGGCATGTAGTTCTAATTAAATACAGGAGTAAACATAGTTTTAATTTAAATGCATAAGAATTTGATACCCAAATTCACACTGGTAATTAACAAATCTAGCGATTCCTTTGGATAGGAAAGTAGTTAATAATCAAATAACTTGACTAGGAATAGTAGCAAAAATTTGAAATCCTTTTTGAATGTAGTTTCGGGGGGAAATGAATTCTCAACTATTGCATTAGATGCATATTTAGGTATTTGGTGGGTTAATAATAAACAGTCGTATTGTTTCGAAGGTGACATATTCATTGTTTGCAGTGCGGCCAAATTTTGAAATTTCAAATTGCACAATTTATTACTCCATTTATAATGTGAACATAAAGATAAGACTTTTCTTTTTATAGAGTTGAACTGAATAATTACTGACAAAAAGGGAAGAAAACAAAACTCGACACTTTTGAAAATGCAGCTGTTGCTTGATGCTCTTGGTATAGCAAGTTTCGTTCTAACTTTTTTGGAATTTAATTTATTGTTGTTATTATTATTATTATTTTACTTTTTTTGCCTTCTCCGTTACCACATCGGATTCTTCTAAATTGTGGTACGAATCTTATGAAAATGGAGGAGCCCAGCAAATCACCATCTCTACTCAAAAGACATTCCTTCCCCTTATATAACTTTTGACATCATACCCACCTTTATTTCTTGTCATCATACCAAATTTAGAGTATATTTATTCGTGTGAACGACAAGATTGATTTTTATTAAATTATTTGTACAAAATTGACGTTGTAGCCTCCATACTAATTTCTTTTTTAGAATTTATCAAGTAACGACTTTATCTCAAATTGTTGGTGATTTTCCTTTTTATTTTTTTTTTGTAAAGCACAGACCGATTGTCTTGTGAAACAATTTAATTGTCGAGTTGTTATAATTCAAACTAGAATGCCACTAGTTCGAATCTCGTAGCTTTTATAAGCATGGACGGACCAACATCTTTGATACAAGATTTCACACACTTTAGGGGTCATTTTGCTGGTTGTATCTAGGGGTGGGCGTTCGGACATTTCGAATTAAATATAAAATTTCGGTTTGGACTTTCGGTTTTCGGATTGAAGAAATGATAATCCAAATCCAATCCAAATAAGCTCGGATTGGATTGGATTTTTTAAGTTCGGTTTCGGATTAATCGGGTTGGATATTTTGGATTTTCGATTTTGAGCTTATAAGGTGCCATGTTTCTTCTTATTACAAAAATGAGTATCCAAATGAAGTACTCATGTTAAATTGCCTGAAAAGTTACTCATTCTCACCGCAATCATCCAAATAAAGTATTCGGGTAATGAAATTACTATCAAGAAAATGTAACAGAGACATTAATATGGCCGATAAGAAGTAGTAATAGTAAAACCATGTTCAAATAGAATTTATTCTGACAGTAACTTAGTAATTAATATTGCATATATGAAATAATATCTAATGGATAGGGTGTTTAACTTATTATTATTGGCATATAGATAATGGACCAAACTTAAGTATAAAATTTTCGGATTTTCGGATATCCAAAAATCCAAAGTACCAAATCCAACATCCAATCCGAAATCCAAAGAAATTAAAAATTAAATCCAAAATCTAATCCATAATCCGTAGATCCAAACCAAAAATTTAAAAAATTCGAATTTCGGTTTGGATTTTGGGTTTGCCTAAACTATGCCCACCTCTAATTGTATCGGCGTAATTAATCTCAACATAAAATCTCACATAAAATAATGTATATTGTTTGCTTGATTGAATAAGAAGAAATACTTATTGCATAAATAATGTAACATTTGGTTGGGTGCATAAGAAAGAAAAAAAATGATCATGGCATACCTAATGCATCATTTGTTAGCGGTATCTTTATTTTATTTTTTGTATTTAATTATATAAGGATTTATATATTATTTTACGCGGAATAAAACGTAAAATAAAATACGTATATTAAAAAAATGAGAATTAACTATTTAGAGACAACAATAGTAAGTAATTTTTGTATAATAATTTTTCTATTAATCACAATGGTGGATGCACATAAGGAGTTGTGGGTGCTTAAGCACCCATTAACTTTGACCATATTAATAAATTTATATAGGCAACTGTACAAATATTCAGATAAATATTGAGCGAGCACCCACAAGTAAATTCATTTTTTCTCTTCTTTTGAAGTTTTTTTTTTTCGGCGAGCACCCATAACTTTAAAATCCTGGATCCGCCACTGATTAATCACCACATAATAGTCCCTTTAATATTAATCAACACATAAATAATTATTGCATTATAATTCTGGCGTAACGAGCCACCTTGAAAAATCAACTTTATTGTCATTGTGTTTCTCAGCTCGGTCACGAGAAGTTTTTCCAGCTTCTCATCTTCTTTAACTTGTTCATGTAAAGTTAATATTTTATAGTAAAAGGTGGCTAGTTCAAGTTCAGGCCTCACCCTTTTACAAGCATCACATCTTCAGCAGTGACAATAAAATCGCGACTCAGTTTGATTAAAAATACTGAATTTTAATCTTTAAATTATACATTTATAATTAAAAAGAAGTATGCATTTTTTTCAACATTAAAAAAAATAGTATGTAATCAAAAGAGTAATTGGTGCAATTTTTACTAAAAAATTCAAAGGCCATGTGTTAATTGATTCAAATATTTAACCATACGCGCTGTGTAAGCACTAAAACTAAATTACCGTTTTTAGAAGGCAACAGAGAGAGTACGGTTTCAATTTGGGCTGAAATGGGTTCGGACTTCAGAATGAGGCTCGGAACTACGTGGCTCTAAATTCTACAAATTCAAAGCAGCAAGCAGTCTTTCAGTTTTATGCTGTATACTCCTATAAAGCAAAAATAAAGCGCTTTTCTTGCATTTCGTGGGGAGAGAGTTGAGGTGTGGGCAAAAAAAAGCACACAAATAAAGCGAACCAGCACAGACTCCATAACACACCATTACTACTACTTTGTAGTATCTTCTTGTTCAGTTTACTAGGGTTCACATAGTCTATACAACTATAAAATTGTACCTGTTTATCCTCTGTGAGCTTTATTATACCTTTTTCCAATCAGTTAGATCTTCTTTCTGAACACTCAACTTGGCTTCTTTCAAACAATTTACCACTTGGGGGTTTTCTTAATTTTTTGGTACAATAGGAATTTATAATCAAGTAAAGGTAGCTTTTCTTTTCTAAAATAAATAAAAATGGCCGCCTATGGAGCATTGTCTGTGGTAGAGGATGTTCTTCAGCAGCATGGCAATAACCCATCAAAAGATCTTGATTTAGTGGATGCACGTAAAGCAGAGGAAGCTGGTAACTTTTTTTTTTTTTTTTTTTTTTGTGTGTGTGTGTCTTTTATTTTGTGGCTGATCATAAGTGTGATTAGGCTAGAGATCCATTGTTACTAGGCTGCTCGTGTAATTTAAAAAAAAAAAAAAGCATAAATTGGGAATTTGTTTTACTGTTTCTGAATTTGTGATGTTTGAATTGTAGCAATAAAGAGGTATCAAGCAGCAGCATGGCTGAGGAAGATAGTTGGAATTGTGGGAGCTAAAAATTTGCCAGCTGAACCTTCTGAGGAAGAATTCAGGCTTGGTTTAAGGAGTGGAATGATCCTTTGCAATGTACTCAATAAAATTCAGCCTGGAGCTGTGCCCAAGGTAATTTCAATAAAGGAAATTAACCAATCAATCAACTGTCCCTCAGCCATGAATTTGGAGATTGCTCATTCAAAAATGAAATTGCAAGTTAGACCTATTTGTTGGGGGCCTTGAATTGTTGTTTTTTCCGGTACCGAGATTGACCTTTATCATTGATCAACTACTGCAGGTTGTTGAAAGTCCATGTGACTCTGCAGTTATCTCAGATGGAGCTGCCCTTTCTGCATACCAGTACTTTGAGAATGTTAGAAATTTTTTGGTTGCTGTGCAAGAATTGGGGATTCCTTTGTTTGAGGCATCTGATCTGGAGCAGGTAAATTGTTAGTGCATTTAATTGGAGCCAAAGTAGTCTATAATTATAACCGGGAATATCTATTTCCAGCGTCTTCATACCTCTCATACTAAATTGAGTCCTAGTTTAGTTGTATAGGCATTCTCATGATTGTCATTGGAACTTCTACAAGATATGTGATAAAGCTGCATTCTTGAAAATTATCAGGGAGGAAAATCATCAAGGATCGTGAATTGTGTTTTGGGACTTAAATCCTACAGCGAATGGAAGCAAGAAGGTGGTACAGGAGTTTGGAAATTCGGTGGAAATATAAAATCCAATGCATCTGTGAAACAAATTGTGCGGAAAAATTCTGAGCCATTCACAAATTCTTTGTCAAGGAATATGTATGAGAAACCTATAAACGGTGCATCAATTGAAGCTGAAAAAAATAAAACGGTAGGTAAGCTTTGCTTGACTGAAAAAGGCATTACATGCATTGAGAATAATGAATTGTCATTCAATTCATTAATCAAATCTTATCTTTACAGGCCAGCTCTTCCTTGAGCATGCTTGTTCGTGCAATTCTAACTGATAAGAGGCCCGAAGAGGTTCCTAATGTAAGTTGAAATTCATCAAGCTTGATAAACTTTCCTTTTAGATTTTTGTAGTGTAATGCTGAAGCAATTCTACTCAACCCTCAATCTTCTTGCTCCTACATCATTTTTCTTCAAAGTACTTTCACCTGTTCACTCTTTTCAGCTAAAGTAGGGAGTGTCAAGCAAGAAATCAAGTGAACTTAGACTAGTAGGAAAGCAATCAAGTGAATTTAGACTAGTAGGAAATTGTTAGACGTACATGCCTCAGGATTTAGTTCTCGTAAATGTTATTTCCTTGACATTGATTTTACTTGTGGAGTTAATTATTCTCTGTCAGTGAAATTGGAGATGGCAAGTTAATTTTACGATAAAGTGTGTAAGGGACCTTATAACTCTAGACCTTGTCCTTGTTAGCTTGACATCTAAAAAAATGTTGAACATCTTCATTCTTGATCTTCCTGTAAACCACATGTATTTTTTCACTTCACAAGTTTGGTATCTTTTGGTTCCTCGTCACCAGAAATACTGACCTTCTGCATTTAAAGCAATGTACATGATAGCTCTTCAAATATGGTTGATTCCAATATATTCATATTCTATGATGCCTTTAAAATTCTTTTTGTTTATCCTCCGGTATTGTCTTAAGTCATTACAATTCATGACCATCAAGTGCTGCACCCGAGATTTTTTCGCTAATATGTTAAGTAGTAACTAGAAAAGCAATCTCCATAGTTTTTTAGTTTAGTGATAGGAAATATTTGGTTAACCTAATCTATGATATGCCTGTTGTGGTAGAATTTTCTGCAGACTCACCTGTAAACTGTTGGCGATGTATTAGCTATTATGTGTGATTGTACTTGGTATCTAGTGCCATTTGTTCTAAAATCCAGCAACATTGTGCATGCTACAGCTTGTGGAATCGGTGTTGAATAAGGTTGTTCAGGAATTTGAGCATCGCGTTGCAAGCAAAATTGAACTAGTAAGTTCATCATTCATCTATCTGCTGAATTACAAGATTATTCATTTGTTGAAGTTGGATTATCTGCTTCCTTAGTAGTAGTCACTGTTGATTCAGTTCTCTGTTTTCTCTTTCCCTTTCTATACTTGTGTAAACACCTTTTTATTGCAATCCGCGCTTCGATTCCTTCTTACAATAACTATTGTTACACTAGTAAAAAAAAGTAGAACAGTATCTCTACTTTTTTGATGTTATCTATATGCATCGTCTTATGCTCTGACACACCATTTAACATCCTTCCATCAGAGTAAAGCAACTACAGATGATTCAACTGGTTCTTGTGGTAACAAATCCACCGTGAGATATACTTCTGACAGTGCAAAGGTGATGTTTCTAATTTTGTAGATCTTGCTGAAAGAAACAATTCACTTGTTTTTAATCAGAAAGTATCATTTCATGTCAAAAGACATGACACCTCACACTTGCAAATTTTTCTTCCCTTCTCAATTAGGCTGACCAAAGAAATGTGATCATAGAGAAGAAAGAGGACTCCTTGCCAAATGAAGAACTTGAAAGAAGATACATGAAGCAATACGCCATTGTTGACCAACAGCAAAGTGACATTAAGGTAAGAACTGAAGATTGCCGGGCACGATTTGACCCACGAACAAGGAAAAAACAATTTCTCCGCTAAACCCTTATGAGCTTTAATGCCCTATTGTAGAACCTGAAGCAAACTCTTTTGACTACCAAAGCGGGTATGCAATTCATGCAGATGAAGTTTCATGAGGAAATGCATAATATTGGTAGGGATATTGCACAATTCTCTCTCTCTCTCTCTCATTTTTTTTTTTTTTTTGGGTTTATGTGCATTTATTGAGATGACTTTGTTTCCACCTAATTATATCTTGCACTATAGGCATGCACATAAATGGCCTAGCTCATGCAGCTTCTGGTTATCATAGAGTTCTTGAAGAAAATCGCAAGCTTTATAATCAAGTTCAGGATCTTAAAGGTAACATTCTTATATATTAAACCATCATTGTGTCTTTCTTCATCTCTTACTCAACCATGAACTGAAGGTTGTCTGTTTTTGCTCAATTAGGAAGCATAAGGGTTTACTGTCGAGTAAGACCCTTTTTGCCCGGGCAATCTAATTGTGCTAGTTCTGTGGATCACATAGAAGATGGCACCATTACAATAAGTGTTCCGTCAAAGAACGGAAAAGGGCAAAAATCTTTCAACTTCAATAAAGTATTTGGATCCTGCGCTACTCAAGGTAAATGGCAAACATAGAACAGTATAGAATGTTGCATCCGTAATTATTGGTAAAACGACATTTGTGTTTACCTTTTATAAAAATTGGCATCTATACTTTTAATTATGTTATCCTCATCTTTCTTCAGTGGGTTTTACTTGTCTTACTTTTTGGCAGGCGAGGTGTTTTCTGATACGCAACCACTGATAAGATCAGTTCTTGATGGCTTCAATGTCTGCATTTTTGCTTATGGCCAAACAGGATCAGGAAAAACCTACACAATGGTTAGTTAAAGAAAAATATTTCCATTATAAGCAAAATCATGTTTTCTTTGTTGTATGTGCTAAGAAGCTCTTTTGTTGTATCCAGACGGGGCCTAAGAATATCACAGAACAAAGTCAAGGAGTAAACTATAGGGCTTTAGGCGATCTATTCCTTCTCGCAGAACAAAGAAAGGATACCTTCCACTATGATGTGTCTGTACAGATGATCGAGATATACAATGAGCAAGTTAGGGATCTCCTAGTTTCTGATGGTGTAAACAAAAGATATCCTTCTCAATATCTTGTGACGTATGTTTTGATGATCTTTACTATTCTTCTTCTGCATACTGATTGTTTTGCATCAACAAACATTCTTATATTCAAAACTTTTAAGTAACTTTAAGCTATATGATTTTATTATTACACATGTTTATGCTAGAGCATCGTGCTTAAACTTCCTGCTTTCCTTAACCCATAATTACATTAGAAATCCGTAGTGCTTCTCAAGGACTAACTGTACCAGATGCATGCTTGGTTCATGTAACTTCAACTTGCGACGTTATTGATCTGATGAATCTAGGGCAAAAGAATCGTTCAGTGGGTGCAACAGCACTCAACGACCGCAGTAGCCGCTCCCACAGGTTTGAATGCAGAACCTTCTTTTTTACTTTTTTTTTTTTTTTTAAGAAACTTGTCGTGGAGATGCTGACTCTATCTGGTTTTGAATGTGCAGTTGCCTAACTGTTCATGTTCAGGGACGAGACTTGACTTCTGGAGCTATTCTTCGTGGTTGTATGCATTTGGTTGATCTTGCAGGAAGTGAGAGAGTCAACAAATCTGAAGTAACAGGAGATAGGCTTAAAGAGGCTCAGCACATTAACAAGTCTCTTTCAGCTTTGGGTGATGTTATCTCTGCCCTTGCCCAAAAGAATACACATGTCCCGTACCGTAACAGCAAACTTACACAGCTACTGCAAGACTCACTAGGTAGGATATAAGTTTAAATGATGAAATTTGATTGTTCTTGCGACTCTTCTCTTTCTGTATAGTAAAGATTGGTTTTTTGGGGATGTGACTTTATTGTAGGAGGGCAAGCCAAAACTCTGATGTTTGTTCACATAAGCCCTGAACCTGAAGCTGTAGGAGAAACAATTAGCACACTTAAATTTGCAGAACGTGTTTCTACTGTTGAACTAGGCGCTGCACGAGTAAATAAAGACTCTGCAGATGTCAAAGAGCTCAAAGAACAGGTATTCAATCTTTTCTCGTTTTTCCTTTTATCCATTAATATTGCTTTTGTTCCGAATCTAAGTTGGTTTGTGCTAAAGAACGATATCATTGTTGTATCAGATTGCAACTCTTAAAGCTGCTTTGGCAAAAAAAGAAGAGGAGTCAGTTCCCATGCAGCATATGATGAGCAGTCCGTGTAACATGCAGCCATCGCCCTTTCAATCTAATCCACAGAAGAGAGAGAAATTGGCTGATTCACACATCCAGAGGAGACCGATGGACGATGTAGGCAATATAGAGGTAGAATCTCTGGACTTGGTTGTCTCTCTAAGTGCAATTATTTATAGCAATATGCAAACTCGTGAATGGAAGAATAATTTATTGAGTTCTATTAGTGTTTAGTGGTGTTTTAGCTCAAACAATAAATATATAAGGCAATACTTGGAAGCGGTAGCGGAGCCAGGATTTTCATTAAAGGGTGTCAAAATTTAAAGAAGTAAATACACGAATAAGTCAAGGGGATTCAATGCATTGCGTGTGTGTATATATATATAAATTAATTCTTACTTATCTAAACAACGTAGTTTTCCGGCGAAGAGGTATCAGTTGACACTCCTTGGACTTGGAGCTATGTGGCTTCGCCCCTGCTCGGAAGAGCATGAGATTGGAATACGTTTATTCCAAAACTAGAGCGTAAGACGTTGTTAGTGAAGTTTTTTAGGAGCATCCATTTTGATGCATGCGGTTGTAATCTGCAAGAGTTTGCTTTTGACATCTACTAATTTGCAGGTATCAAGTAATTCTGCATTCAGACAAAAGACGCAAAGCTTTGACCTTGATGAGTTACTTGGAAATTCCCCTTCCTGGCCACCAGTCAACAGTCCCTGTGAAAATTATGTGGGATATGATAAAGACATGGGCACAGGTGAGTGGGTAGACAAAGTCATGGTGAACAAACAGGACTCTATCAATGGAGTGGGAAAACCCTTTGGATGTTGGGAATCTGAAAAAGGCATGTCTGATGTCTTTGCTCAGAAATATCTTTCGGAATCATCTAAATTATTATGCCAAGAAAAATCGAGTAATCTTTTCCCATTGAGTGACCACTTTGACATTACTCCTGCTGATGACCTTGAAGAATTTGATGCCACAACCAGTGATTCGTCTGAGCCAGATTTGCTTTGGCAATTCAATAATTCCAAATTGAACAGCTTCACCAATGGGAATGAGTCAAAGATCCAGAGACTAAACGCAAAGCATGTAAAGAGCCCAGAAACAAGGTGCTCTCTCATTCACGTTTTTTTTTTTTGTGTGATTTATTTGCTCTTCAAGAATAACATAATAAGTAGTTAATCAGTCAATCAACTGTATTTCAATCCCCAAACTAGTAAGGGTCGGTTATAAGAATCCTCAATATCTGTTCTACTCTATTCGGGCTCATTTATCTTTAATATTTTGTTTGCTGACTGTGGCAGGAACATGGTTTACAAAGGAGGGCCTTCGCCATCACGAAAGACAAATGGAATTGGGCACACACCTCTACGGAATGGGAGGCCGGCCGTGCCAACTGAAATGAAGCGAAAAGCAGGAAACAGGAAGTAGGGATGTGAGCTAATAAGCTACTTTCAATTCTTTTATTATTATTTTTTCTTTCTGTTATTATGGGAGTGCGTGGGAGAGTTGTTTTTGCTTTTTCTAACACAGAGTCTCGTTGGCGTATTTGATTTTTTGTTCACTTCAAAATGGTGTATTTTGAGCATGTGAAAGAGGCAATAATTCCATTGCGTGTAATGTTCACATCATTAGATTTGTAGAGTTCCAGTTTGTTGGAAACCTTGGTAAGTAGCAATGTGAAGATCCTTAAAGGCTGTACTACTTTTTGTGCACATTTGAGGATTCGACATGTACAATTTGCACATATTCGATAGTTTGATTGTCTTCCATTTTTTATAGTAGAAAACCAAAGTTCATTATGAAACCATTAATTTTTTTTCTTATTCTTACTTTTGTTGATGTCCTGGCTGTACAGATTATAATCACCCGTCCCTTAAGTTAATAGTGGGAAACAATTTTGTCCAAGGTATGTTTAATGATGATATCAATGAAGACAAAAGTAGATTTAAGACAGATTATTAAGAGTTGGGATCACAAGAAAGCAAAATTGACTACAAGGGGAACAGATCAGTAATGCAAATTGTAATGTTCAAGTTCGGATTTCAGTGACCTCATGATCACCGCTTTTTTTTTGGGAACCCTAAAAAAACCCGGAGATGCTATAGCCTCTGCCACAGTCTCCGCCCTTCGGGTTAGCACTCTGTGCGCGCTGGGTAAACTCTCCATTGTTTAACACTCAATTAAATCTTAATTAGTCTTTAATAAATTATGTCACACAAAAATTCATGTCCGCAAAAATAGTAATCTAGTATATTTCACAAGGTAATAACCTCTGATTCGTCCTAATTTATTTTGGGTTGTCTCACTAAACTTTTCACCCACTTAAACCATAAATAAAGATATGTACCCCAACACATCCAAATACAAATAAAGTGCATGAAAGTTCTGGAAGGAAAGCAGTTGCTTCACTAATGAAAGATATTAATTAGTTTGCAGTTCTGTCGGACAAGAGGAAGAGATCACTATATGACACAGGGTTGCTTCACCTCATGGGAGATGATATTATCAGTTTCTTTCTTCTTCTGTACCTGTCCCATTTCAGCTGTAACTTATAAACTGTGCTTTTGATGCTGCAAACAAGTAACTGTATATTATTGTTACTATGTGTTAGAACTCATTGCATGCGTGAGATGAAGAACCCTAGCAATGGTGGAAACATGAGCAGGGAATGAGCTGAGAAAGAAGAAGAAGAAAATAAGAGGAATTGTTTCTGTATATCTCAATGTAACAGTACATTGTGTTTTATATACATATACATAATTAACTTCCACTAACAAGCTAGTGGTCCCTACTCTATTTCTAGCAACTATGACAGTTGTACACTAACTATCTAACTAACAACTTCCTCCTTCTTGCTACGTTACTGCATCTGTTTCTACACTCCCCCTCAAGCTAGGTGGTGTAAAGATATTCAACAATCCTAGCTTGGACACTAAGTACTCATGTTGAGCTCTAGGCAGTCCTTTAGTCAGCACATCTGCCAACTGTTCTTTGGTTCCCACAAACTCTGTATTGATTAGTCCCTGCTGAATTTTCTGTCTTATGAAATGGCAATCAATCTCTATGTGTTTGGTTCTTTCATGAAAGACAGGATTAGCAGCTCTTTGTATGGCTGCTTTACTGTCGGTGAAGATAGTAGCTGGCAATTCAAACACCACTCCAATGTCCTTGAGTAACCCAAATATCCACACTAGTTCAACCACTGTTGTTGCAATGCTTCTGTACTCTGACTCTGCAGAGCTTCTAGAGATAGTGCTTTGCTTCTTTGATTTCCATGATATCAGCGAGTCACCATACTTTATAAAAAATCCAGACACAGACTTTCTAGTCAATGGGCATGCTGCCCAATCAGCATCACTGAAGGCTGAGATAACCCTTCTCTTCTGACTAGATAGAAGTACACCTTGCCCAGGGTGATTCTTAACATACTTGACCACCCTGAGTGCTACCTCCATATGAGATTTCTTGGGCTTTTCATAAACTGGCTAAGAGTTTGAACACTGAATGCAATGTGTGGTCTTGTTACTGTCAGATATAGGAGTTTGCCCAGTAGCCTTTGGTAGCTAGTTACATTTGGTAGTAGTGCATCATCCAAGGTGTTGGTTGTGCCTGTGTGTTCATCATACTGTGGAGTAGTGAGTTTCACATTTGCTTCAAGAGGTGTAGTAGCACGCTTTGCAGCACCTAAGCCAAGTTCAAATACAAGTTCTAATGCATATTTTCTTTGATGCATTAGAATACCCTGTGGTGATCTTGCAAACTCTATCCCAAGGAAGTATTTCAACTCCCCTAGGTCCTTCATCTTAAAGGTCTTCTGGAGTGTAGCCTTGGTTTCTTCTACTAGTCTCAAATCAGGTCCTGTGATGAGCATATCATCCACATAGACTAATATAACCACAATGCAGCTACCAGTGCCTTGTACAAACAAGGAGTGATCATGTTGACTTTGTATGAATCCAAAGTTGATCAGTGCCTCTGATAACTTGGCATTCCACTGCCTGGGTGCTTGTTTGAGACCATACAAGGATTTCAAGAGTCTGCAAACTGGCCTACTCTCCCCCTGACTCTGAAAGCCCTGAGGAAGAGTCATATAGATTTCATATGGCAAATCTCCTTGTAGGAAAGCATTGTACACATCCATTTGGTGGATATGCCAATGCTCAGAAGCTGCAACAGAAAGTATGGTCCTAACTGTGACCATCTTAACAACTGGACTGAAGGTCTCTTGATAATCAATACATTCCTGCTGGCTGAACCCCTTGGCCACCAATCGGGCTTTGAACCTTTCAACCTCCCCTGTAGCCTTGTACTTCAATTTAAAGATCCATTTGAAACCAATAGGCACCTTGTCTGGAGGAAGTGAGACAACCTCCCAAGTGTGATTAGCTTCCAAGGCTGCAATTTCTGATTTCATAGCCTCCACCCACCTTGGGTCCTGAACAGCCTCATCATAAGAAGAGGGTTCCACAATGGATGAGAAGGCTGCAATGTAGGACTGATAAGAAGGAGACAGAGAGTCATAAGAAACATAGTTGGCTATGGAATATGGTGTAGTGGTGGTAGAGGGCTGAATGACAAAGTCCTTAAGCCACAATGGAGGATGCTTAGTTCTGAGTGATCTTCTCAGTGTGGGGCAAGGCTCAGGGGCAATGGACCAAGGTGCAGAACCACCAGAAGAAGAAGCAGAAGAATTCATGTGAGGAGAGGGACAGACATCTCTGTACACCTCTTCACAACTAGGAGGTGAAGGAAAGGAGGTGAATATAGGAGGATAGACATTCAAAGAGTCTTTGAAAGGAAAAACATTCTCCTAGAAGACAACATCTCTATTGACAAAGAATTGTTGTGTAGAAATATCTAAGAGAATATAGCCTTTTTGAATATCTGAAAACCCCATGAGAACAACAGGCTTGGCCCTAGGCATAAGTTTGTCTGTCTCCTGCACTTGTTTAGCAAAGCTCAAACAGCCTAGAGTCCTAAGGTGTTCTAGCTGAGGCCTCCTCTTGTACAGCAGCTCATAAGGTGAACATCCTTTCAACACTGAAGATGGTAGTCTGTTGATCAAGTAGGCTGCAGTGATAACACAATGACCCCAAAACCTTATAGGAATGTGAGCTTGAAACCTCAGAGCTCTGGTGATTTCTAGGAGATGCCTGTGCTTCCTCTCAGCTACCCCATTCTGCTGTGGAGTGTATGCACAAGTGGTTTGATGAAGAATACCAAGCTTATTGAGGACAGTTTTACACACTGAATTTAGAAACTCAGAGCCATTGTCAGATCTCACCATTTTAACTATTTTATTGAACTGAGTGTGAACAAAAGCAAGGAACTGTGGCAGTACAACACACACATCAGATTTCATTTTCAGTAAGAATACCCAAGTTGTCACGACCCATTTTCTGAACAAGCCGAGACCGGCACTCGATCACTAAATATGACCGAGCGAACCATCTCTGCTTATCACACCTATTATAACTCCAAACTTTATATGCAACAAAGCAATACTCTAACCAAATACTTTTGATTAATTCAAATATTTAAATAAATCAACTCCAAAACTTTACTCGTAGCAACTACTGAATTATTGCTAAGTTATTATAAAATAACATCTGAATCTCAACCCAATGACTATGTCTATGAAGCCTGTACTGATAAACTGACGCACTGCTCAGGACATGAGATTTCCTGGTCAGTTTTCTAAGTAACAAAGAAATAACTAAATAAAGATGACTCTAAGGAATACTCCACGAACAAAAGCGGAGCTCACCAATAGCAGGGGAAGAGAAGGAAGTCCTAACTCGTAGCCTGCTCGCCTGCAAATCCGGTTCCTACGTTGTACCGCAGAACAACGTAGGTTCCCAAAAGAGAACATCAGTACCATCCATTGTACTCAGTGAGTCTCAACAACAGGGGGCAAAACTTTAATAATATATACATTATGAGCAAAGGTTCTAAATGCATGTAAAGCATAAAGCTTATAAGAATAATTCTAAATAATCGCATAATAGCAGTTTATGAATATTCTAAAAGAAATTCTTTTTTTTTCTTTTCTATATAAAAAAATACTTCACTTTATACTTTGGGAGTTCCTACTATTCTGACTTAATTCTGTCTCAGTCCCCGTATGATCGGCACGGGTTCGATCCCAACCTGATCGAATAGGCCCAATTCACGAGGTGCCACTCGATTCATGATTCTCAGCGCTCATGTATCATACCTTAGCATGGCTAAGTAATTTCTCAGCAACGAGACCCTCGGCTCGTGTGCTCCCTACTTTGGCACAAGTAGTTTCAGGAAGCCAACGCCTTGGTCAGGACCCTCGGCCTGGACGATGACCCCTTCTCAGAATAAAGGATACTCCCAAAATCTCTTCTTTCTAAAACTTCTTCTTGTGACTTTTCAAGTCTAAATCTTTTATACATACTCATATTGGTATCCTTAAATGTAAGGCATGACATAAGAATGAAATAAACATTCAAAAGTATTTATAAAGGTTCTTGATCCTTCATGAATTTTCAACATGAAAATGGCATATATGAGTAACATAAAAATCTGAAGTTTATGCACATATATCCAAATAATCATCTAAACTTTAGCTAGAAAATAATTCTAAGCTAATAGGTACTTACTACTCCAATTAAGTACAAAGAATAACATAAAAATCTGAAATTTATGCACATATATCCAAATAATCATCTAAACTTTAGCTAGAAAATAATTCTAAGCTAATAGGTACTTACTACTCCAATTAAGTACAAAGAATAACATAAAAATCTGAAATTTATGCACATATATCCAAATAATCATCTAAACTTTAGCTAGAAAATAATTCTAAGCTAATAGGTACTTACTACTCCAATTTAGTATATATTAACTCTTTTATGCAATTCATCAAACACCTTGTGTGCGTGCTTTTGTGAGTTAACCTACTTTAGTAAAGGGTTATATCAACTCACCTCAAAACTTCTCAAGCCAATACGTAGGCCCAGTCCAATTGACACCAGTTAAACAATCGATTCTACAACAACCAGTGCATTTTAATCAATTTTAAAGTACTACACCTAAATACGAAATTTATTGTTGATATAGAGGAAGAAGGGAATTAACTATTCAATTCTTACCTGCTACTACTTTTGGATAATTGACAATAGGAAATTTTTATATACCTGGGTTCAAGAATTAATGCTTTGTAAAGAACCCTAGGATTTTCGTTGTCTGCGTAAATCGTCTTGCTGCCTCTGTTTCTCATTCTGTTCATTTTTCTTTGTATGAGGCTTGCGTGAGTTTAAGCTTCTGTTTTGTTAGACTTTTGAGACTTCAGAATTGTATTTTGATTAAGGCTTTCAAGCCTTTTGCCCTAAAGAATACGTTTCCAACCATTTTATGGGCCCCCTCTCCTTTTTTTCTTTCCTTTTCTCTTTTTTCTTTGTTTTTATTGCTTTTCTTTTTTTTTGTTTTGTTTTAACTTAACTAATATTTGATGATACCCACTTTTAATAATTAATAATATTAAAATTATTAATATTCCCATAATTATATATCCAACCATTTATAAATAGGGAAGTAACTCAAAATCAATCACAAAGATTTTTAATCTGTAGTAAAAGTATAATTTAAGATTTATAAAAATTAAATTCTATATTTAGCGGGTCTTGAAACTTCTATAGATTTGAGGAGTGTTACACAAGTCATTCTAGTGAAGTCATCAACTACTGTGAGAAAGCATCTATAACCATCAAAGGTTGCAGTTTTATAAGGTCCCCAAACATCTACATGAATTAGATCAAATGCACTAGTACTCTTGATACTACTGTGAGGAAATGGTGTCCTGGTTAGTGTAGCACAAGGACACACACAACAATTATTAATGGCATTAGTAATACTAGCTAGCTTAACAGGGAATAGTCTCTTCAAAAAAAATGGACACATGACCAAGTCTCCTGTGCCATAAGACAATATCATTGGAACTGACTGAGAGATCAGCCTTTGTGTTAATAATTGCCAAGGACACAACAGTCAACCTCTTATTTCCATGTTGTTGTAGAAAGTACAAGCCATCTCTTTCTCTACCAATCTCCTTCACCCTGCCATTGAAGAGCTCCTGAAACACACAAAAATCAGGATAGAAAGAGGCAAAACACCTTAGATCCCTTGTCATTTTTGACACTGACAACAGGTTATACTTGAACTTTGGTACATAAAGTACTTCTTTTAGTGTGTTGTTGTTTGATATCTGGCTATCTCCAACATGAGTTACTTGTGTGACATCTCCATTTGGCAAGAGAACCTTTCAAGGAATAGGATGAGCAATTACAGTTGTCTTATCTAATAGATTGAGATTAGACACCATGTGATTAGTTGCCCATGTATCAATGATCCATTCTTATGGACTATTAGAAGCTAGTAAAGCAACACTAGTACCTGCTGCATGAGCCTGAGATGTAGATGTAGGACTGTTGTTGTTTGCTGAGGTAGAGCTGACTGTATTGCTATTCAAAATTTGCATAATCTGGTCATACTGTTCCTTGGTAAAAGGAAAGGCACCACCTCTTCCATGTTGTGGTTGTAATTCCATATTGGCAGTGTGACTGTTGTGTTGCAAGGTTTGAACAGATCTTGGCTGCATAGTAGTCATCTGAAAGCCAGGGCTTGGCTGTCCACTAGGCTGTGTGTAGGGACTTAGTTCAGGTGGTGCATTGTAGTTACTAGATGTTGAACCATACTCAGCTACTGCATTATAAGCACCAGCTCCCCCTTTCTTCTTAAACTTGTAGTCAGCTGGATAACCAACTATTTTATAGCAATTCTCCTTGCTATGACCTTTTAGTTTACAGAAGTCACAGTATAGATTGAAATTCTTTCTGCGTTTTAGTCTATTATCAGCCTTGGAACTGTATAGTGCTGTAGATTCATAGTGACCACTAATGACATTAGATCCAGCACCTAAAATACATGTTGATCCTGCTACATTTCTTTGACTTTCCTCGCTCATTAGCATAGCATAAGCTTGATTCACAGAAGGAACAGGTTTCATCACAAGAATCTGACTACGAGCTTGTGAGTATGAGTCATTCAATCCCATAAGGAACTGATATAGCTTCTGTTTGTGCAAATGTTCAATAAATTTCTTAGTTTTAGGGCAGTCACAACAGGATGGGAAACTAGATCTTCAGTTTTGTCCCATAGATCCTTGAGTTTAGAATAGTACACAGATATAGAGGAGATACCTTGAGTTAGGGTTGCAATTTCCTTGTGTAGGTTATAGCATCTAGTGTCATTCACCTTGTCAAAGCGCTCTTGTAGATCCATCCACACGGTGTGTGCATTAGTTGCATAAACAATTCCACTGATCAAGGCCAGTGCTACAGCATTCATCAGCCACGATAAGACAATTGCATTGCATCTCTCCCACTGGTACCAGTATTTTTCTCGAAATTTTTCCTTCTTCCACCTTCCGTCAACCATTCCGAGCTTATTTCGACCTAGAAGAGCAATTTTCATAGATCGATACCACAACGAGAAGTTGTCTGTCCCTGTTAGTTGAAAGGAGATCAGAGAAATTCCACTCGTATCAGTGGATGCCAGAAACAGAGGATGAGTGATTGGAACTGAGATTCCTTCTTCAAATTCATCCTCCGACGAGATTTGCGAGGTATCAGTTACAGTTACAGGTGTTTCCTGCTCAGAGTTTTCATTCGCCATTGTTGACGACGACTTAAAGCTTCAGATTTGAGAAACGAAGAAGAGACTTGAGAGAGTAGGAGAATTACAGAATTGGATCGATTTGCGAGCTGCAATTCAGAGCTCTTGCTCTGATACCATGTTAGAACTCAGTGCATGCGTGAGATGAAGAACCCTAGCAATGGTGGAAACATGAGCAGGGAATGAGCTGAGGAAGAAGAAGAAGAAGAAAATGAGAGGAATTGTTTCTCTATATCTCAATGTAACAGTACATTGTGTTTTATATACATATACATAATTAACTTCCACTAACAAGCTAGTGGTCCCTACTCTATTTCTAACAACTATGACAGTTGTACACTAACTATCTAAACAACTTCCTCCTTGCTACGTTACTGCATCTGTTTCTACACTATGTTAACAGGAATTCTGTGATTTTATGCAAGAAATGATAACAATGATGAAAGTTGAGAAATCTAGGGTAATCTTCCTTCAGTTTCTGTTATTTAAATGAAAATCCTAACGTTTTTGATAAATCTAGGATAACAATGTCTTTTTGATAAGAGCAAAAGAGAACTACCTTCTTTCCTTTTTATTTATTTTTTTTGGTTTTGGCTGGCTTCGTATTGTAGTATTTTGTAATCATCAGTTGGTAATTGAAACAGGGTGTTATTAGACATGACGGCTACGGGTGAACTTGATATTGATGAATCCCTTCAAGAACGCACGCCAAAGCTAAGTCGTGTACGGTCATACCTCTCTATAACAGCATCCCTATATAACAACACTTCACTATAAAAGTCAAGCTTTTCCGTAACCAATTTTCATGTTATGTTATAATATATGTTCTATATAACAACACTTCGATATAACATCCAAAATTATTCGGAACAAACGAGAGTGTATATCATTTCGGCCTCTAAGAATGAAGAACCTATTGGCCGGGAGCGCTTCACCCCTTTAGTGTATCTACATGACACCAAAATTACTCCTCTATGATCCTTGACTATGTATATCTATTTTGTTTATTTTATTCCATTTTATATCTTTGTTTAGTTCCAATATGTGAGAACTGAGAATAGAGAAGGTCGTCTTCTCTTACAATTACTCGGTCAAACTTTCGCAACCAAACACGTGATAATGTTGGTAAACTCACTTATTTTTTCCTTCCACTTTTTCTTCTTTTGTTTTCTTTTTCTTTTTGTCCAGAGGCGTATTGAGTTCGTTTGGGCCATGATAATAATAAACCCACTGCAGTTAAATTGCTACAAGTGGAAACAAAATTCTTAATTGCACTTGCAATCTATTTGTTTCAACATCCATTTATTTTTATTTTTTCTAAATTACAGTTTGCAGATAAAACACTGCAGCTATTAAGAAAAAATTTCGGAAAAAATGATATAAACATAAAAGTAATTAAATACCTCACCAAATACTGTCCACCTATCTTTTTTACTCTGTAACAAAGCAACTCAAACCAAATACAAGTCGATTTAAAATCAATTTATGTAATATATCAGTTTGATTTAATTTTTCAGTTTTTTCTTGAACACCCCTTTCCACTACATTTTCCTAAATTGCTTTTGCAGCAGCAATCAGCAATGCTGTTTCTAAGTGGGCATTTGGACATAAGAACTGTGGAATTTCGGAAAAAAAAGTAAAAAATAAATTCAAGTTGAAAATGGTATTTGAAAATTAGAATTGTATTGGGACATGAATACAATTTGAAGCTATTTTTGATTTTTTGCGAGTGCTTTGAAGTGAATTTTGAAAAACAGATTTTTGGAGATTTTCAAATTCCGGAAAAATTCCGAAAGTCTACTTCAAGTGAAATTTGAAACTGATTATGAAAAAAAGTGGGAAAAAAAAAATCTTTTTTATATTCAACAACTTCTTCCTTATCTTCAACTTTTCCCAAAAGCTTGTTTGTATCTATTGAAAACTAGATATCTGATGACATCAGAACAATCTGCACAGGTGCTGGCACAACCATAGATCTGCATTTTCAGAATTCAACTTTTCATTGCATTATGCTGTCACTGGGGGAGCTAGAAATGGCTACAAGATTATTGGATTCAAAAAGGACCTTAATTCTAATGGGGCAAAAACCAAAAGTTTAAGGACAATAGAAATTGGTTACAAGCTTATTGGATCCAAACAGGACCTTAATTCGAATGGGGCAAAAACAAAAAAACTCAAGGACAAAGGACACAGAAAAGGGAGGAATGAGACCAAACTCGCGAACCATTAGACTGTTCTGCATTATAGAACTCAAAATGTGCTGTATGTGAAGGTACCATTGATACAAGCTTTTCAAGAGTCTAAATCTGAGATGTTGAACCAAAGACCAAAGAGCAAGCTTTATATGTTTTAATCAAATGGCTAGAACTTCTTATTGCAACAATGACAATCAACAATAACACTCCTTCAACCATATAGCATTAACCAATCTTACCGCAGTCTCCATAAACCCAATTTACAAATGTAAAACAATTTACTAAAAAAATCAAATGAAGAATGACACAAGAAGGAACGACGTATCTGAATTTACTGAACTACCAAAACTTTTCTTACACATGAATAAAAGAAACGGATGCTGTACACAGGAACGATGTGCAATGCAAGGCTACTTTTTCGAAGAGATTGCTCACCAGTGTTTTGACGTTGACTTGGGAAACCATGGTACCGAAGATTCTGACTTGCATCTTATTGAAAGATTGTACACCAGAACTTGAACAAGATATGTGTCTCACTGTTCAGGTTCAATGAATGAATAGTTCCAATCGGAGATTATAATACTGCAACTTCAGTGTATGGGTTTGGAAGAGCAAAGCAAGCAGAACTAGAACTGGAAAACGAGCTCTGAAGCTCGGGACACGGTTCAGGAAACACATTTTCAGAAGAACCTGATATAGCAGAGCATAACCATGGCGTAGAAGGGTCGGAAGAAATGGACAAAGAGATATTTGATAGGCATATAGAAGTGAAGGGAGATTCGGATAACCCGGTGAAATTGCCTGCTATCGAAATATTTGTACCAACAATGTCCTTAAAGGTGATCCCACTAACTACAGGTAATGAAGAGGGATCATATTTCTCATCTGGATGCGAATCATAGTAACCAGTGGCCTTGATTCCCACTTGCACATTTCCCATAACCACATTCATAACGAGAATATCTTTGATGTAACCACCCCTTCCTCTTGCTGTCTTCAGCTCAATCCCGAAAAGGGAGTCATGTAGGGAAATGTGCTCAACAAGCACATTGGAGATACCACCAGACATCTCACTACCAAAAGCCACAGCAGCACCTGCAAACGACTGTAATCTTACCCCTCGAATGTGGACATTTGAGGTAGGTTTCCCATAGGATATACCATACTCATCCCAACCGCTTTTGAGAACGACAGCATCATAACCAATGGTAATGTTGCTGTTTTCAATGCAGACGTGCTCAGACGAATCTGAAAAAGTGCACATAAGGTTGCGCGTTATGTGGGTCTAAAGTCAGCAAGTAGTGTATCAATTTCTTAGAAATACAGGGAACAATGTACATGCACCAATCATATATATATATATATTACTCAGGCATGAAGAAGTAGCTATTGTACTTTAATTAGCATAACTAAAAGTATAAAGAAATTTGTGTCTAAGATGCAACAAGGAAGCTCATATCATCAGAACTCAGATTTTAGCAGTATCTGGACAGCTGCCCTTTAATCTTTATGAGCAGCTAAATTTGATCTGAAAAAGTTGTTTTTGTGGTGCTTGAGGAAGCTCCCATCTATGAGCACTTAACTGGTGAATGTCTAAGGCAACATAGCTTTTAATTAGCTTGGACATTTAAAAACTAAGGTGAAAGATTTTCTTTTTAACTAACCTGGGACGATCCCATTAGTGTATGGGGAGTCTCGTGGAGAATGAACCGTTAAGTTCTGAATGACCACATTACTGCAAAACATGAAATTCTCTCAAGGATTAGCGAAACCCAGATCTTAAACACAAGCAAAAAGTTTATGAAACATTAAACTCCTTATAGGGGGTATAACAAGTTACCTGCAATATGCTGGGCGGATGTTCCAACCAGGAGCATTCAAAAGGGTCAAGTTTGAAATAACAACATTCTTGGAGCTAACAAACTCGACTAGATGTGGTCGAGTATAATTTAAGGAATGGGAATTGAACATCTCCCACCATATAGAGCCCTGGCCATCAATAGTCCCGTTGTTACCTGCAAAATTATTAGAAATTAGAAGGTTGCATGAAGGTGGGATAGAGAGAAACATAAAACTAATAAATTCACTGAATGAAGGAATTCCTACCTGTTATTACAACATCAGTTAAATTATTTCCAGCGATCAAGCTGCGGTATCTTCCATATTGTGCCTCAATACCTCGGCCATAAGATGGTAAGGCTTCAACTACATCCCAATGAGCATAATCCTGAATATTGCATACATAGAATATTTACCATGACATGCGATGCTTATAGATAAATTGATAGAGAGATAAAAATTGAAGCACTTATCTAAACCTTCATAGTGCAGCTACAAATGTACCAAAATTTGAGTTGATGTTGTCTTGACAACATATTATGTAGAAAACCTCTCTACTGGAGTTACCACAAATGTGTCAAGAATTCATTTTATTTGTGAAACAATAAGCCACAGAATCTAATTACAAAATGCCAACGTATCTCGCGCTTGAAACCACTGGTTGATCGAACCTATTACACGACTGCTGAACTTTTCTTTCGGAAAAAATGTTTTAGCTTTGCAAATAGGCTAGCCTTTTTGTCTAAAACATATATATATGATTAGAAATGCAAAAACGACACCTCAGGCAAAGACCAGAGGCTAACCTCAGATCCTAGAATAACAGCATCTTTTTCCAGGAACAGCGTCAGGTGGCTAGTAAGATTGATGCTTCTAGTCAGCCACTTGCCAGCCGGAACATAGAGCTGCGCGCCGCCCTTATCAGCAAAGGACTTGAGATAGAAAATAGCATTCTGAAAAGCTACAGTATTTATAGTTTTCCCATCCCCCACAGCCCCAAAGTCCAATACTGAGACACTGTGAGGTCTGGGTTTCAAAGGCTTATTGAGCTTGCATTCTCCATCAAACTGAGCTTCAGTGTGTAATATATATTGACTGAATGCCAATAGCAAAAGCACTGCCTGAAAACAAAATCAAAGAGAAATGGTAAATCATTCATCATCCAGCATATTACTACTTCTAAGCTTTAACAATCATGTAAAAAGGGCAGCCCGGTGCACTAAGCTCCTGCTGTGCGCGGGGTCCGGGGAAGGGCCGGACCACAAGGGTCTATTGTACGCAGCCTTACCTGCATTTCTGCAAGAGGCTATTTCCACGGCTCGAACCCGTGACCTCCTGGTCACATGGCAGCAACTTTACCAGTTACGCCAATGCTACCCTTCAAGCTTTCATAATCATGTAAGCCAACAAAATCTATGTCAATTTGCAGGCAAGAAATTCAGGTATGAAGTGCCAAAATGATGCAGAAAGTGGTCAGTCCCATATGCTAATTTAACATATTTTGGTAAAGTTTCACTTTTAGCACATCTCGCAAATAAAAAATTCAGGTCTTTGGCTGCTGTTTCTTCCCCTTTCACATTCATATTCTTTTGTTCAAGAGATTTAACAGGAAAATAAAATATGGAGAAAGCAGATGAGCACACAGAAAAAGTTTTAATCTTTTCCCACATTCGACAAAGAAGAACCCCAACTACAAATTTTAATCACAAGTGAACTCCTATAAAGGTAGATGTCACAAAGGAGCAGGCAATAGCAGTAGAAAGAACACAGCTAGATATTCTTAAATCTTTTATAGAAAAAGAACTCAACTTGATAGATACTTCATTGGAGCAAAAACACTGAACAATTTAAGCTCAAAAGGGGAGGAGAAACAAAGAAAACAGTTTATGAGAATAAAAAAGAAAGAGGAAATTGATAACTTGGTCTAACTTATACTAGTATTGAAGCAAAGTCAATGTATACCAGTAGTGACTCCCAATCAGATCCAACTACCAAGATTGATGGGCTATAATACAAAACAAATTTCATTCTTTTCCGTGATGAGTAGTAAAGTAAAGGGTAAAAAAAACAAAACTTTATGATTGCAAAGAACATCCAAACAAATCTTAAACCCAACAGTTGTTGTTTTGGAAAAAAAGGACAATGTAGACAAAACAATAGGCACCCTAATTGGAGAAAAGAAGAGATCAGCCGAATCTATACAAAAATCTGTCACAAAAAGGCAATTCAGAGCACACAGATACTGAGCCTCTCTTCAGCGAAGAAAAAGAAGAGAAACCAAACCAACTGAACAAATCAATTAGAAGCATATAGATTGCCACCAAATAAAATACCCAGTAATATTTCAAGTCAAAATGTTAGACTACTGACGAGGAAATCAAGATTTAGTCCAAAAACAAGACACCCCTTGTAATTATTCAGTGAACAAATACAAGAACACCAATGAAAATAAATAAACAAACGTACTTACTAGCCTCTTCATGATTATATTCTGTGTCATAGTGTCATTCACAAATCTGAAACCACCCCCTCTTCTCCAAAAAAAAAAAGCTTATTAATTTTGCAGAACCAAAGTGAGAAGAGGGAGGATGAAGAAGGGAAGGTGGAGAAAATAAGAGGGTTGTATGTTAATTGTATGATGATGAGAGAGTGAGTGGCAATTAAGGAGAAAAATAAATAAAATACCAGTAATAAATTAAATATGGAACTACTACTACTAGTAGTAGTACCAATAGAAAAGAAAAACGGATGGTAAGAGAAAGGGACAGCGAAGAAATAGAAAAAGACAGCTCTTCATCTACACATATTAACACTATAACAACACAATGAATATGAATCAATTTTTGTTTGGTTCATTTTTGTAATGTTTTATATTGGGTTTAGTCTAACAAATAATGGAAAGAAAGGACTAGAGAATAATCATATTTAATTCCCATAATTATTAGCCATTAATCACTCTTGTAAATTTTAGTCAATTTTCTAACGGACATTGCCGACACTCAATCAAGCAGTAACAGGCATTGACTGTGTAACTACTACAGTTATAAGCATGACTTTAGAATAATACTAAAACAATTAATAGGTTCCTAAATCCGCCAGGTAAAATTTCTGTACCAGTTTTGTCCTAAGAGATCCAGCTTAGTGGTCAATTCTAGGCAGTATCCCGATGTTGACTCAATGACTACTTCCCTCGAATTGAATTAAAAAATTCATTCACATTCAATATTTACACTGAAATCTAATACTAATTTATTATAATTAAAAAATATATACAAGAATATTATATATTTATTAGTTTCGTATAAACACTATAAATGTATAAGTCTCCCTATCATCATTGTAGTGGTAGAAATTAAACTACTTTTGTCCTACGAAATTTGTAATTAAAAAAAAATCTTCTTCTTAACCAGAAATGTCATATTCGGACCTTGAAAATAGAGTTATCTTTTGTATGAGGCCGAACTCACTGCACCAGGAAGAAATTCTAAAATAGAGTGGTCATTCTAAAATAGCCACAGTTTCAAAAGTAATCGAAATTTAGTCATTTTTCATGTAAAGATAAATTCGAACGAAAATATTATTCAAAATCCGGAAAAATACTCCAGTATAATATACTGAAATTCCAGCATAAGTATACTGAAACTCCAATATAATTTCAGTATAATATACCGGTCCAGCATAATATACTCCAATCTCAGTATATTATACTGTAACTTTCTGTGTTTCAGCAAAATAGTGGCTATTTTTCAATGAATTTCCAAATACTGGCTATTTTTGAATGACCAGTCCGAAAACTGGCTAGCCCGTGCTATTTTTACACTACACTATAGTAGCCTATCTATGGCGCAAATCTAAATTAATCGAATTAGTGAGTTTGGGGCACTAATCTAACTCGTTATATCTAGTTGGGTCTTTTTCTCATTACGGTGGTGATTAGGTGCGGATTTAGGGGGCGGAAGGATGTTCACCCGAACCCCCTTCGCCGAAAAATTACACTGTATATGTAAGGTAAAATTTGTATTTTACTGTTATATACTATGTTTTGAATCCCCTTGATACAAACCAAAAGTATAGCTTAGTGGTCAAGGTGGATTAAAATATTTGTAAGGTCATTGGCTATATTCCTACTAGCTATAACATTTTTAACTTTTTTTTTTTTGAACCCCTTAGCGGTAATCCTGCCTCCGTCACTGGTGGTGATAAAGTTAATTTCGTAGTACTTCAACTATTCTACTAAACACTTACTCGTAGCACCCCAACTATTCTACTGAATACTTACTCGTAGTATCTCAACTATTCTACTGAATACTTATACATTAACATACATATCAAATAATTGTGTCCACCAAAATTTAGACGGATGGCTAATAAGGTCATTCTTAGCATGTGCTTGATGAGAATTTAGGAGGGGGCCACACCAATGATGTGTGGGAAATGCAAGGCTGGCAACACTGAGCTAGCCAGATCATATGGGGGTATGCCGTCGTGGGCTGGATCCCCACCCCCCCTGGTGGGTCCTGCCTTGTCCATTTATGCTATCTCTCTCTCTCTCTCTTGTTCTTTCTTCTACTAATAACACACATAAAAACAGCAAATGTCATGACCCAATTAGAATAGCCTTGCTGTTGTGGTCCTCCTTGTCTCATGTGCTCCGTTGAACTCAATCTACCAATTATTCCCTCTCCCCCTTTTTATTCTTGTGCTTTTCCAGTTAGTCATATTCTTTTAAACTAATTGCCTCCTCTAAAAGATTTTAAGGTGGTGTTTGTATCAAGTTTTCCTTAGCCTGTTTGTTTTAAATGAGTTATTTCAAAACTTAACTATCTAAATAAACCTATTCCGACCTCCTACGTGTTTTAATAAAAATAGCATCAAACAAATTATTTCTTTTTCTAACATCTACTTGGTGCATGCACAAAGTGCAAGTAAACTCTTTTTTTCAGGTCAAGGTGTACGGTTACAACAGTTAAATCAATGGTAATTAAAAAAATTACTCATAAGTCGCATTTGAGGTTTACACTAAATCATATTGTTGATGTTTTATGACCAAAATTACAAACTAAGGCGACAATATGTACTTATTAACTTATCTATTTTAATGATAAAATATGTATCATGTATTGGTTGGTATAAATTTTGGATACGAGTAAGTTTTTACCATTAACTAATAATAGTAATAAAATACTAAATTGAGGCCAGCAAACTATTCTATTCTTCGGTCAGAAAATGAAAGGATAAAACATTCTTCGTCTTTTCGGTTTGATTTAGTTTTTTATTTTTCCTTAATCATTTCAAGTAGGAAAACATTTATAAAAATAAATAAATAAAAGCTATACGAGAAATCATTATGACTTGTTTATGATGGGTATTGGAAAAGGCTAAACAAGAGAGGCACCAACATGTTACACTTTAGTTGAGCATATTTTCTTTTTACCGTAAAACCAAATTTTGAAACCCTAAAAAGGGTTTCTCGGAGAAACTTAGGTGACCACATTGGAAAAAAATAAAAGTGCATTGGAAAATTGATGGCTTTTAAAGAATTCGAGGTATGAAGGAAGACAGTAGTGGATCTAAAATATAGATATTGTTTATTTTGAGTTGAAAAATAAGTTCTAAAATGTATATCTTATTTTTTTTAATAATTTCTCTTTTTCAAACTCCTTAAGAGACGATATTTGGTAGTAGTTTTTTTCCTTTCATCACATGTTAATTATCAAAAGTAATTACATGCCTAAGTTAATTAATGTTGTCCCCTTGTCTTTGCATAAAATATATTTTCGGGACTTTGTTGTCGAACATGGTTATGTAATTGTTTTCCTAATGACCATCAATTCATAAGAACAACAGTGAATATACATGCCGAATCAAGGGTCGGTTTTCTTTGTTTCTCCTTAAACTTAAGCATAAAAATGAAAGAAGAAAAAATAATAATGGGTTTAAGTTTTTAGACTATCAAATTTAAATAACTCAACATTGCACGAGAGCAAGTAGAATCTTGTGTTCGGTTCTCACTTTCGATCTATTATGGTGTACTTGGGATAAAAATTTAATCAAACTCCCATGTAAGAAGCGTATTACAGATTTAAAAGCAATTGTAAAGGGGGATATTTTAATGTCTATTAAAGTTTAAATGCGTTGACCATCAATGCTAGAAACTTGACAGTATTTTTACTATATTATTCGAAATTACTCAATTTTTTTTTTTATTATACTTTTACAGTTAGCAAATTGTCTCGTATTTGTACTTGTCATAACGAAGTTCCATCACGAAATGAATGGATGCATGTGTCCAAATTCTTTCTAGAAAATATCAAAATTACACCTCAAACTTTTAACTATAGTTTAAAACTACCCTTAAGTTGGAGCTCCATTTAAAGTGAAGGCCAAAAGCAAGATTTTTCCTCCCAACGACATGGTAATATTGGACCAAAATTCTAAATGTGTTGACCATCGTACTAGAAGCTCCATTTCTTTATGGGCAAAATACGAATTGGCCGCTCGATCGAAACTAATTGTATTTGTTGGCCAAAAAATATATATATCTATATCTATATCTATCTATATTATTATAAAAGTACGAATATTTTACGCTAAATATTGAACTACCAAAATATCCCTGAATTATTAGTTGGCTTTTATGCCCTTATTTACATTACTATTAATATAAAATTATTGGATATATTAGTAAAAAGAATAGAGATAGACTTCTGATATAATACCACGTCTGAATTTTGATGCCTAAACAAAGATGATTATCAATTTTGGACTTTTCATGTTGCTTTATATTTTTACCTATAGTGACGGCTTGGGAGATGAAGATACTAATTTGATGAAATTTTACTTTATAGATTCTTCGAAAAAAACTATGTTGGAGATAACCTCTGTTTGCAGGGCTTCGTGAATGGGCTTCGATGCCAAGGATCCTATCCTTTGGTAGCATGTAGTATATATAGATATAACAATGCTCGAATATTTTCTCCTTGAGATTTTGTTTCTTATTCAATTATACAGTCATTAATTATTTACATAGGTTATAATTACACTTGGTAACAGAAAAACTTTTTTGGTGTTCGTATTCTTTAGAAGTATCAGGTACGTTACGTCTATTAACACACATATCTTCATTGTGCATAATAATTTATAAGGTGAAAATATTATCATATTACCAGTAATTATAAGTCCATAATATAATTTTTTTTAACATAAAAAAGCTAACACGATCCATGCGATGTTGGTACGGTGCACAGGGCGGTAGCTTAAATTGCTGTTAATTGTGCGGAGGATAATATTAATTCATGTGGTAGATCTCTGTATGGAAGACTTCTTTTCGTGTTTATCTCTTTTGTCTCGTGTTGTTGACGCAGGTGTAACCGTGCAAGCAAACAAGCTTTTAGAATGCAAAAAAATTTTATTACAAAGCACTGATTAGGGAGCTCAATGTTAATGCCATTAATCTATTAAATGGAAGATCCAAGTTCCTTGAATTTTATAATTATCAACAAGCTAGACTTCTCTGTGCCACAAGTACTTCCTTTATATCAAACTAATCTTCCTTGGGTTTCTTCAATTGTTTCAAAATAATGTGCAGTAATCTACTCGTAGATTAAAAAATTTAATTTCCTACAAAATAAATTTATATATACGTTTGAACCTATGTTTATGTAATTACAAAGAGATTTAACTCTTAGGGGTATACTGATATTTCAATCAAAATGGAAAACCTTACACAATTAATATTTATCCTAACCAAAATTTCTCAGAAATTTTAGCAAGATGTCAGTGTTAGCCAGTAGATGCAGCCACTCTCTTCTTTGGTTCCCCTATTTCTGTTACTATTAAAGGCAATACATTCCCTTGCCAGGTATATTCATTAGATTGTATTAAGAAGTGGAGTATATGATTTTTTCTTTGAGTTATAATATTAATATTTTTATTATGTGGTTGTACATTCATATGTTTGAGAATACATAGCTTATTAATAAAAAGTTTCAATTATCGGTTATTGAAACTCACATTCATATTTTAATGGTATTTATACATATAGCTTGTCGGATCTACCCTTTAGTTTTCTTAGGGGATAAAAAAATATTTGTAGAAAACTAAAATGTGAGTTAAAAAGTATATTTCATATCTTACATTAATTATTAGACGCGCCTATGGTTATACGTGTGAGGCACGTACATAGATACTAGTATATTATAAAAGTATGAATACAATGCCAGTTTACAAAAATAGCCTTATAATATTAAGCATAATAAATCATCATAAAATGACATAACCCGAATTCTAGATATTAGCCTTATACTCTTATAGTTTTAGGATATAATACTACATGTTAGAAATCCTACGTGATTAAACTTTAGAAATCTTATTAGTATAATTACTTTCGGGCTGTCTAATTGGTATAAAATTGAACAAGTAAATATCTTTAGTCATGTATTACTTTTAGGATATACTCTTTAAAAATTCTTATTACTAACTTAATTTAAAAATATATTATAATGTCCTATTACTAATTTAATTTGAGAATGTATTATATTGTCCAAATTTATTTAGAAAAAAGAGAGCTTATATTATTATAAAAGAATAAATACAATATTAATATACCAAAATAGCCGTAAAATATTAAACGGAAGAACTAATAGGGAAAGGACATAACTGCAATTACCTATTTTTGGGACTACAATACCTTCTATGCTAATTTTTAATATTTAAAATTTTAAAATTAATAAAATATTATCAATTAAATTCATATTAGAAATATGTAGGAAGGTTTAATAAAATCAATTTCATAAGAATCCTCTGTATTGGCAATACATTATCACTCCATAATGTCTAATACTATAAAAAAATAAAACTAATATTAAATGGACTGCATAAAGAGTTAAAATTGAGAAAACAAAATACCCTCGCGATAAAATATTTTTATATTATACTTGAACTATTTCCCTACCCAAATAATATATTTTTATCAATTAAAAGTACTGAATTATTAAACAACAACCGAGCAAAATATTTACGAATATAAATGTGTAAGAAAGAGAAAAAAATGATTGGTAAGAGTCAATATCACTAATTGTAACAACCCGGCCGGTCGTTTCATGAGTTACAACCCCGTTTTCCCCGTTTCTGCTTCTTTGTGTGTTGTTCAACTGTATTTCATCATATCGTGTTGGTTTTATTATGTTCGGAGTGGTCTTAGAGTGGAATGAGACACTTAGTCTCTTATTTAGAAGCTTAAGTTGGAAAAGTCAACCGGATGTTGACTTATGAGTAGAAGGTCTCGGATGTGAATCTTGATGATTCGGATAGCTTTGTTAGGTGATTATGGACTTGGGAATGTGTTCGGAAAGTAAATTGGAGGTTCGTAGTAGATTTAGGCTTGAATTGGCGAAACTAGAAATTTGGCGTTTTTCGATCGGCAATGGAAATCTTGATATCGGTATCGGAATGGAATTTCGGAATTTGGAGTAGGTCTGTTGTGTCATTTGTGACGTGTGTGCAAAATTTTAGGTCAATCGGATGAGGTTTGATAGGCTTTTACATCATTTGCGAAATTCGGAAGTTTTGAAATCCTTAGGCTTCAATCCGAGGGTGATTTGGTATTTTGGTGTTGTTTTGGGCGATTCGAAGGCTCGAATAAGTTTGAATGAGGTTATGGGATGTGTTGGCATGTTTGGTTGAGGTCCCGAGGGCCTCGGGTGAGTTTCGGGTGGTTAACAGACCAATTCTTGGTTTTGGAAGTTGGCAGACTTTCTGGTATTTTGTTGCAGAGAAATCCTTCTTCGCGTTCGCGAAGGGATGATGAGAGGGGAAGCCGAGTTGTTCTTCGCGTTCGGGATGTAGGTCCCGCATTCGCGAAGGTTCATGAGATTAAGGCTACGCGTTCGCGACCTGGGCATCGCGTTCGCGTAGAGTCAATGGTCAGGTGGAGTTTCTGGCAATTTAAGCCTACGCGTTCGCGGAGGGTCGAGCTGAGTGGTCTTCGCGTTCGCGAGTGGGCCCTCGCGTTCGCGAAGGGGAGAATTTTGGTCTAAGGCAGCTTGTGCTTCGCGAACACGAGGGAGCTACCGCGTTCGCGAAGAAGAAGACGTCTAGGCAGAATGTTTAAGTTCAAAAACGAGGGCTTGAGTTTATAATTCCAAATTTCGATAGAGAGCTCGGGAGAAGGCGATTTTAGAGGGGATTTTCAGATGAGTGATTGGGGTAAGTGTTGTTCACTTGTTTTTGGTTAAATTTCATGATTTTGTCTTGATTTTTAACATCTAATTGGGAATTTGGGGTGAAAATTGGGAGAAAAGTGGAGGAAAATTGAAGAGTTAATTTTAGGGATTTGGATGACCATTTGACGTCGAATTTTGGTGAATTTGATATGGGTAGACTCGTGAGAGGATAAGGATTCTAGTGTTGTAATTTTTATCGAATTCTGAGACATGGGCCCGGGGGTCGGGTTTGGCCAATTTCGAGAATTTTGATTAAATTTGATAATTTTCACGTGGGCTTTGTTCCTTTGGCATGTATTGATGATATGATTCTGATTTTGGATAGATTCGGGGCGATTTGAGTCCGAGTCGAGAGGCAAGGGCATTGCGAAGTAGATTTTTGTCCGGTTCGAGGTAAGTAACTATTGTAAATCTAGACCCGAGGGTATGAAACCTCGGAATTTCGTACTATTTCGTTAAATGAGGTGACAGGCGTGTGGGCGTGCACCCGTAGGGAATGGCACTTGATCCATCCCGTGGCAACTGTAGAATTGCATATTTTGATAAACTCTATATGATATCCATGTGTTTTAGAATTGATTCTGTTAACTTGGGCTGCATGCCATGTTTGGGGCCTTGTGCCGTACTGTTGAATCCTCAGGGGCATTTTTACTGTTATTTTCACATTGTTTTTGATAGAAAACATTATCCTCAGATGGTTTATACCCGTTTATTGTTAAATCTTATCCCTCACTCTATTTTTATATTTATGAAAGTGTATTTGGGCTGAGTTCCCTGAGTTTACACTGAGATGCCCGAGTGGCTTGTGAGGTTGATGAGTGAGTGAGGCCGAGGGCCAGATTGTGAGGATTGTTATGGATCGGGATGCAAGCTGCAACGTTATATATATGTATATATGGATCGGGTTGCACGCCGCAACGATATATCAAATCAGGCTGCCCGCAACGATATAGCGCTTGCGCTGTAGGAGCCCCTCTGGAGTCTGCACACCCCCAGTGAGCGCAGTCGACTATATATTTACGGATCGGGCTACACGCCGCAACGGTTATTTTAAGATATCTATTGAGCGTGAGAGCTGACTGATGATAATTAAGCCACGAGTGACTGAGAGGCTTGCCCGAGGGGCTATATAGATATTTGAGTGATACTTTGCCCGAGGGGCTTGTTTTTATAAAATTACTGTTTTCACTCTTTTTTGTACTGAGCCTCTATTAAAAATGTTGAAAAAGTTTTTAACAACTTTTATAGATACTGGAGTTTTTACTGGATGTTTAGAATTTGCCTACTGATCTGATCTTGTTATTTCCCCCGAGATGTCCATGTTATCATATGTTTATGATTTTAAAAGCTCGTCACTGCACTCAGCCTTTATCTATAATTGTTACTTACTGAATTGGCGTACTCACGTTACTTCCTGCACCTTGTGTGCAGATCCAGGTGCCAGAGTATCCGAGTGAGCGCCGTCTTTTGCCTTCAGAGCACTTCGGAGATTGCAAGGTAGTTGCATGGCGTACGCAGCCCTGCATCCCTCCTTCCTATCTTTTAGTATTTATTTTTGTTAGACTTATCTTGTATTGAGTAGACAGTATCAGACTATATTTTAGTGGCTCGTGACTAGTGACACCGGGATCCGGCAGTGTTTGATGTTTTTGCTTATTTGTTTCCGCTTCTTGTGATATATTAAAATGACAGAATTGTGATCATTTTGATTAATAAATGAATTAAGAAAAAGACCTTTATGTTTTAAATGTTGAATCGGCTGGCCTAGTATTGTTATAGGCGCCATCACGACCGGGGTGGTTTGGGTCATGACACTAATGATTCTAGAGACATAAAGATATAAAAGTGAAATATCATATCAATCTTTTACTCTTCAAAAATAAAATTTATGGTGGATAAAATTGTAATTAAGATTAAATATTCAAAAGAAGAGATGAATTAATATTAAGATCTGAATCAACATAGAATAAATTATTTTTTATGTTAAAGTCGAATAATTAAATCTTTTAATTAATTATTTAGCAAGAGAATCCAATTTAATTATTTTTAAAATTCATCATATGAGTAAAAGTTCTTATTCAAATAGAAAATAAAATCTTAGGGTACATAAGATTTATTCCATAAAAAGAGCATTTGAACACAAAGTAAAAAAGGTTAGTATATTATTAAGAATCAAAATGCTATACAAGTGTCTGAGGAAGCACAATCAAAGTTAAATCCTAAACAAGAACAAGCTTTCAATACTATATTATAAAGAGTCGGCTCTGCTATAACGGATTATTCTTTGTCGATGCATCCGGCGGAATCGAAATAATATTTCTATGTCATGCATTACTTGCAAATATCATCTTAAGAGCCACGTCACTGTTAGAAATAATAGCAAGCGATGTACCAACAACGATTTTATTGCGAGGCCACCCACTTTAGATTTGATATACCTCTTCAAACAACTTAAATAACCATCACGATTATATCAAAGCAAAGCAATTGTGCTAAATTTATAAGGAAAGCAAAATTGATAATATGGGACGCAACACTTATGGCTAACTGTCAAACGATCGAAGTAATTGCCCGGAATTTTAGAAATATATTGGATATTAATAAATCGTTTGGTGAACAATTAATGGTTGGGAGGTAACTATGTCAAGAACTACGAGTAGTTCCAAAATCGACTAAAGTAGAGACTGTAAAAGGTATCTTGTCAAAGTTATACTTCTGACATCAAATGAAGAAAATTCAACTAACAAGAAATATAAAGTAAGAACAAATTCAGTATTCAGTGTCTTCTTGCTTCGTGTCAGAAATGAAGAAGAGCATCCAATAAAAGATAATTTAATTTTTCTTGAATACTTGGTTATCAATCCCAATGGTAATAGTAGTGCGTTTAATAAGAGAAATATTTCTATCATTAGATTAAAATACAATGTGTGCAGATCGTCTGATAGAATTAAAAAGATATCTTAGCTAGCATAAATGAATATGTTGATCAACTAAATAAAAGGTTGATTGCAAAATTTAGTAAAAATAAAATGTTTTTTATTTTTAACTTAGCGAAAAATGATACCAATAATTACTACCAAGAAGAATACTCAAATACTTTAATACCAAATGGCCTTCTACGATACATGTTTGTTGTCAAGTTTATTATTTCGTACGTATGTTAGTGTCACCATTTATAATAGACTAAGTTTAAATTGATCTTCCATTGTATATAGGTTGATTTTGAAGAAAAAATATGTCTGTCGTGCTACTAATAAACTTAGATACGCCGAATAGTTTATGTTATAGCACATAGATGGTATATAGAATTTTTGACAATAACATCATATATGATACTGGTCAATGTGCTTCTAAGTATATTCTTATCCCTGAATTCAACTTTTGTCTTTCAAAACTAAGGAATATACTTTTAAATTTGTGTGAAAATAATTTTTAGCATGTTTATGTTTTGCAAATATAATAAATAAAGCGCAAGGACAAATATCCTAAATATAGGACTATATTTACTGCAATTATGTTTTCTTGCACGAACAATTTTATGTTGCACTTGCAAGAGGGATATCAAGATCGACTACAAGAGTTCTGGTTAAGGCGGAAACATGCACACAAAAAATATTGTCCATCATTACATTAAATACTTTTAAACTATAATACATAATTATCTAACTGACATGACAAAATTGATCATTTGTGTATGTTTTGATGATGTCCTTTTATTTTAAATTCATGTATTATGCTAATATTTTTCGGCATTTAGATAATTGTTGTATTATTATACTGAAATTTCTCTCATTAATTAAATTTTATTGTTTCTTCATACAAAATAAATATTTAAATCATCACGTACTATTATTAACGTGCAACGCACGTTCATAGATACTAGTATATATATATATATATATATATATATATATATATATATATATATATTAAAAAGATATATTTCTTCTTTTTTTCGGCTCGAAAATATCTTTACAATCAAATGGCAATTGATTTATGGTCTGTAACAGCTTGCATTGCGCCGTTGGGAAAGAGTATATATCCAACAGGAGAGCTTTACCTACCACATGCTGTCACCTCTCTTTTCCACATGATTTAATTCCACAATTTCATTATCGGACTTATTCCCGTTTTCTTCTGTCCGTTGTGAACTCTTGATCTTCTTTAGTAGGACACCGAAAACTTAATAGAACCTTGGAATGACTGATAATGCTTATTTTAAGTGATCATATATAGTCTAAAGTCTATAGTTTTTAACCAAATAGTCCTGTCACTTTTTGATGCATGTTAGTAATCCAAATATGTATACGGTTAAAATCGGGTCCACCTGATTTTACTATTTGACCGAGACCAGGGAGTTGCATCTAAGGTCGGCCCGTAGTGGATCATACCAAATACGGGAACAAGGTACCGAGTTCGGGAATCGAGGTACCTGTCGAGATCGAGGCCAGTGGCGATCGAGACCAAATGAGACAGACGTCGAGCAAAATCGGAGATAGCACAATAACAGAAAGGCGAGATATCCGTGACTGGTCGAAGATCATGGTGTTAATCTCAGAACGATCAAATCAGGAACGGTTAATTAGCTAATCATGGGATTACCTTCTGTAATTAGAGTTATACCTTAAGTAGAATTCCTCTACTATATAAATGGGGGTTTCTAATCATTTGTAGGACACATTGTTCACACAGATCAAAGCAATATAACACTTTCTCTCTAGCTTATATTCATGTTCATCAGCTTGCTTATTTCTTAACTGTTTTGGTACCGACCAGTTCGAGGGCATTCTAGCTCGAGGGCTGAGTTGCGTTTCAACACTGGTTTGCTTTATCTTATTGTTAATTTCTATTGCTAATCTACATATTCATGAATTGATATTAGGTGAAACTACGTGTCCTTAAAACTACATTATAAGTTTAATTGTTATCCGATTTTTAGGGTAAACAATTTAGCGCCCACCGTGGGGCTAAGGATAATAGTGATTTTCTGGTATTAATTCTCGTAACACACACTACTTTACACTTGTTCTTGTGAGTGTTTTTGATTTCAGGTTCAACATGTCAAACTCGCAAGCAGTACCCACTCACGCCGACTATGGCCTCGATTTTCATGGAAAAAATGACAATATAGCCGTCCCAGGGATCGAAGTTCCTCAGGCTGGCCTCGAGGGAGTACCAATTGCAAATCCCGTCGATATCAGTTCACATGTCGCCCTAAATGCAAATCTGGGCATTGATCCCGAAGGTAGCGTACGCAGGGAAGTTCGATCAGGTTGTCGGGGTACGCAGGGCGGAGAAGACGGTGGAGTCAGCCTCCAGTTGATATTTGAAATGCTACAGGCTCAGCAAATCGCTATACCGCAACTACAGAATTAGCATCAAGCACCAAGTGGGATCGAACCCGAACCAGAAGCTGTTCATGGGGCCGAACCAATACCGTAGAGATCGAACGCCAATAACTCAGGCACTAACCCTGCCATTATGAAAATGCTCGAGGATCTCACTAAACGGATTGAATCAGGAGAAAAGAAAATCGAGGCAAATGATAAAAAGGTAGAAACATACAACTCCCGGGGGCCCCCACCGATTCTAAAGGGTTTGGATTCAGAAGTTCGCATAGAAGCCATTCCACCCAAGTGCGGCTCTGAAGCCCATCCCAAAAAAATTTCGCATGCCAAAAATACCCAAATACAACGGGACCACCGACCCTAATGAGCATGTCACTTCTTATACATGCGCAATAAAGGAGAATGACTTAGAAGATGATGAGATTGAATCTGTTCTATTGAAAAAGTTTGAAGAAACCTTATTGAAAGGGGTGATGATATGGTACCACAATTTGCCGCCCAATTCCATCGATTCCTTCGCCATGCTTGCAGATTCCTTCGTAAAGGCACACGCCGGAGCAATAAAGGTTGCTACTAGGAAGTTGGACCTCTTCAAAGTGGGAAAAGGGCAACGAAATGTTAAGGGAATCGTATCTCGGTTCCAGATGGAAAGCATGGACCTACCCTCGGTCACAGATGATTGGGTTGTTCAAGCTTTTACTCAAGGTTTGAACAAACGAAGTTCGATAGCATCACGACAACTAAAGTAGAATTTAATTGAATATCCAGCTGTGACCTGGGCCGATGTACATAATCGATACCAGTCGAAGATCAGGTCGAGGATGATCAATTGGGAACCCCTTCCGGTTCCGTTTACCCAAATAGTCCTGTCGGCAAAAGTCAAAGGGACATCGACAGAGAACCCCAATCAAATAGAGATCGGTACCAACCATACAACGCAGATCGTAAAAACGGCATCCCAGGATGTAATCCCGTTCAATATGATCGAAGGAATGATCGAGGACAGAGCTCCCGAGGGCTCATGAGTAAAAGTGGCTTCAATAAACATGTCTAGCCCACAGAAGCACCACGACTATCAGAATACAACTTCACCATCGATGCATCGGGTATTGTGTCAGCCATTGGACGGATCAAGGATACTAGATGGCCCAGACCCCTACAGACCGATCCAGCTCAAAGGAACTCTAATCAAATATGCAAATACCATGGTACCCATGGTCATAAAATCGAAGACTGCAGACAACTGAGGGAGGAAGTAGCTAGTTTATTCAACGAGCGTCACCTTTGAGAATTCTTGAGTGACCAAGCTAAAAATCACTTTAGAGACAGGGATGTGAACAGGAAGAACCACGTCACGTGATTCATATGATTGTTGGTGGGGTCGATATCCCTCAAGGACTGGTATTTAAATGCACCAAGGTGACAATCACGAGGGAAAAGTGGACTCGGGACTACTTACCAGAAGGAACCTTATCTTTCAACGATGTGGATGTAGAGGGGATCGAACAACCTCACGACGACGCACTGGTAATATCTATCCTTATGAATAAAATTCTTGTTAAACGTTTGTCGATTGATCCAGGTAGCTCGACAAATATTATTCGATCAAGGGTCGTAGAGCAACTTGGCCTCTAAGATCAAATCGTGCCCGCAACTCGAGTACTTAACGGCTTCAACATGGCAAGTGAAACCACCAAAGGGGAAATCATTTTGCCAGTAAATGTGGTCGGGACCATTCAAGAAATAAAGTTCCATGTGATCGAAGGTGACATGAGGCACAACGCGTTTCTCGGAAGGCCTTAGATCCATAACATAAGGGTAGTGCCCTCAATGCTTCATCAAGTCCTGAAGTTCCCAACATCAGAAGGAATCAAAACAGTGTACGGTGAACAACCCGCCACCAAAGAAATGTTTGCAATCGACGAAGTAGAACTGGTATCGGCGCTTTCATTACCAAAGGGATTGGAGTCAAAAGGAAAGCAAGAAGTCAAATAGCAACCACGGTCATCGGCCTCGTCCCGACCGAGGAGCAGGAAATTTTTGAAGATGTTGATTATATGATACCTCAGACCTTCATAATCCCCGATGATTCTGATGCAACAAAGTCAACGGTCGAAGAGTTGGAACAAATCATACTGATCGAACATCTACCCGATCGAAAGTTATACCTGGGCACGGGGTTAACCCCCGATCTCAAGGGAAAACTCATTAAATTACTTATCTATAATATGGATTGTTTTGCTTGGTCCCACCTTGATATGCCAGGGATCCCACCGGAGATCACTACCCATCGACTGAGCTTGGACCCAAAGTTTCGACCAGTAAAGCAAAGGAGAAGGCCCCAGTCCGTGGTTAAGCATGATTCATCAAGGACGAGGTAACCAAACTTCTCAAAATAGTGTCCATTCGGGAGGTAAAATATCCCGAATGGCTATGTCACGCCCCGAGCCTGGGCCTGGACGTAACACGGCACTCGGTGCCTAACTACATGTGAACGAGCGAACCAACTGGCTGGATAAATCAACATGTGATATCATAACATACTGAATGTAGAAGATAAACTAACACATGCTGATATACTGAAAGTCTGGATGATATTAATCAAAGTGCGAAAATACTGAAACAAGTCTGAAACATATATGTAGCCAACATTGCTTAACATGAAAAGCCTGAGACTCTGTCTAACTGTTACTCTAGTCTATGAAGCCTCTAATGAAGTACTGAAGACACTGACTGTCTGTAAATACTGAAAGACTGTAAAGTAATGATAATGCCCCGAAAGAACTGGGGATCACCAAATAGCTGGTATGAGAATCCTAGCGCTCTGAATCATTAACTTGTAAATCATTACCTGCATCGTGAGATGCAGGCCCCGGGCAAAAGGGACGTCAGTAGATTTGAATTGCACTGGTATGTAAAGCAACTGAAAGAAAGAATCAAAAATGCTGAAACTAAACTGATAACTGAGAATTGATAATTGATAACTGAAATGATAACTATTGAAACTGAAATGATAATTGATAACTAATAACTGAACTGGTAACTGGTAACTGAAATGATAACTGATAACTGAAATTATAAAGGAAGTAAGGATAAGAATACTCCCTCTTCTGAATGATGAACAACCTGTTTATCTGAATATTAAACTGCGGCCTCAGGCCCAATATATATATGTGCACAACTGCGGCCTCGGGCCCAAGTATACGTATACATAACTGCGACCTCAGGTCCAAAATGCATAAAGCATAAACTGCGGCCTCAGGCCCAAATACAGGCATTCAACATTCAGGAACTGAGAATCATACTACAATACATGATAGTGAAATACTGAATTACACTGAGTTACATGACACTGGAATACTGGATCTTACTGAGTTACATAATACTGGAATACTGAATAGGACTAGACTGAGACATGTATTCTTGAACTGATTATGAACACTGAAACTTCAACTGTTTATGGCACACTGAGTAATCTATATTAAGACTCGGGGGCATCAAACCGAAGTCTATATTGAATATGCACTGAGCTCACAACGTTCAGAATGAAAGTGGTGAACGAGTTATGAAGCTAGAGAATAGAAGTTCTACAACTATTCAAGGAACTAGGCTTAACTATATTTCTGAGGCAATTGGTAACATCGTAAAAGAAACGTAGTGTAGGGAGAATCATTAAAATTCCCAAACATAGAGAGTTAGCCTCACATACCTTAACTTCCTGCTCTTGAGCGTAATACAACATTCGCCAACCCTTTCAACTTTAATCTATATCAATACAAGTCAAAGGGATTCCATATTAGCAATAATTCTCATGTTTTAGTCACTTAAACATTTTCTCAAACACTTGGTGACATAAAGCTTCATAGTCCTTATTAATGGTATTTCTACACCCAATAACCCATTCTCTTACTTCTAGATAAATTCTAAAGTCTCAAATGGTTATAATCAACATTATTCTTTATTACTCATAAAGTAAACAACACCCTTAACCAATAATCAACCATCAACAACCCAAACCTATAATTGCTTTTCTATCAAACCATCAACTCATATCTCATGAACTAGAGTCTATAATCATTAATTCAATGATAGAATCAATTAGAGGGTGAAGATATTACTTGTTTGACGTTCAATCTTCTTGAATTCGAGTTCTAGGGTTTCTTCTCTCAACAATGATGCCTCAATCGAATATCTAATGATTTGGAGGGTTTACCCATGTTAATAAGATGTTGGAAAATTGAAATTAACTTAGAATCACCATTAGGACTTACCTTGGATGGTGGAGGGACCTTTAAGGAGTTAGGTTTTTTAGAGTTCCCCTTTCTAGAGCAAGTTTTTATGTTTTGGGGCTGTGGGGGACGAAGTAGGGCTTTAAAATGAGCCCCCATTGAGCGCCCCCGCGCACCTGGTAGGCCTGACTGCGCTACTGACCGCGCAAAATGGCAGTAACACTGCCTCAAAAGAAGCGCGGCCGCGCTCAGGACGCGCATATCGCATACTGTTTGTTAAAATGCGCATAACATTTTGCACAGAGCTCCATTTGGGATCCACAATATATCGTCGGAAAGCTATTTCAAAGGCCTACAACTTTTATACTTTGAGTTTTCTCAAATTCCTTACAGATTTTCACTTAACCCTGCTGGAAGACAGACCTTTTGCAAACTTAGTCGATTTTGTCAAATCTTATGCACCTCACTCTCCGTCTTGATTCCAAAACAACTATTTTTACCCATACTCATCCTGCTAGGACTTCATATGTCTAGAATATCAAATTAATACCCATTTAATATGTCCACACCTAGTCCGAATGTACGGGATGTTACTAGCAGACGTGGCGGTAGTCCCTAAAAAAGAAAATAAACTTAGAATGTGCGAAGACTATAAGGATTTAAACAAAGCATGTCCTAAAGATTCCTTTCCTTTGCCGAATAGCGATCACATGATCAATGCCACGGCATGCCATGAGATCCTTAGCTTTCTCAATGCCTACTCCGGATACAGTCAAATATAAATGAACCAGGAGGATCAGGAAAAGACTTTGTTCATCACTAAGTACGGCACCTATTGTTATAACGTAATGTCGTTTGGACTAAAAAATGTCGGTGCTACTTATCAACGCCTAGTAAATCGAATGTTCTAAGAACAAATAGGTAAATTAATGGAGGTTTGTATTGACGATATGCTAGTTAAGTCCCCTGCGAGCAGAGGACCATTTAAAACATTTGCAGGAGACCTTTGACATACCGAGAAGGTACAAAATGAAGCTCAACCCAGAGAAATGTGCATTCGGGGTCGGTTCGGGCAAGTTTCCTCGGCTTTATGGTATCAAATCGGGGGATCGAAATCAACCCTGATAAAATCAAGGCAATCAAAGACATCACAGTTGTTGATAATCAAGGTTGTATAGAGGTTAACGGGGCGCATAGCCGCCCTAGGTCGATTTATTTCGAGGTCCTCAGATAGGAGACACCGGTTTTTCTCACTGCTTAAGAAGAAGAGAAATTTTACATGGACCCCCGAATGTCAACAAGCCTTGGAAGAACTCAAACGATACTTGTCGAGCCCGCCATTGCTTCACACCCCGAAAGCGGACAAGCAACTCTACTTATACTTAGCGGTCTCGGAGATAACAGTAAGTGGGGTCTTAGTTCGAGAAGAGAAAGGTACACAATTTCCTATTTACTATGTTAGTCGGACCCTCGGTGAGGCTGAGACCTGGTACCCACACTTAGAAAAATTAGCGCTTGCTTTAATAAGCGCCTCTAGGAAACTAAAACCATATTTTCAATGTCACCCAATTTGTGTGGTGACTACCTATCCCCTTCGCAATATATTGCATAAGCCCGAATCTTGGGTCGATTAGCCAAATGTGTCATCGAGATCAACGGGTACGATATCGAGTATCAACCCCGAACGGCCATCAAGTCTCAAATCTTGGCAGACTTCGTGGCCAACTTTATGCCAGCCCTCGTACCCGAGGTCGAAAAGGAATTATTAATAAAATCGGGTACATCATCGGGGGTGTGGATCCTCTTCACAGACGGTGCTTCGAACGTGAAAGGGTCCGGGCTAGGCATCGTTTTGAAGCCGCCCACAGGTAATACGATTAGACAATCTATCAAAACATCCAAGTTAACTAACAATGAGGCCGAGTATGAGGCCATGATTGCAGGTCTCGAGCTAGCTAAGAGTTTGGTAACAGAGGTCATCGAGGCCAAATGTGACTCCTTGCTTGTGGTAAACCAAGTCAACAGAACTTTCGAGGTTCGAGACGATCGAATGCAGAGGTAATTGAACGAACTACAGGTGGCCCTACACCGATTCAAAGAATGGATATTGCAGCACGTACCTCGAGAGCAAAACAGCGAGGCCGATGCTATTGCGAATTTGGGGTCATCGGTCGAAGATGATGATCTTAGCTCGGGGACTGCCGTACAAATTCGAAGTCAGTAATCGAAGAAGGCCACGCCGAAACAAACTCCACAAGACTAACATGGGATTGGAGGAATAAGTATATCAAATACCTAAAGAACGGGAAGCTTCAATCGGACCCTAAGGAATTGAGATCTTTGCTCACGAAGGCCGCACGATTCATATTGGCCAAAGAAGGAACATTGTATAGAAGGATGTTCGATAGACCGTTGGCAATATGTTTGGGTCCCGGAGATACCGACTACGTCCTACGGGAAATTTACGAGGGCACTTGCGGAAATCATTCTGGTGCCGAATCATTGGTTCACAAAGTCATCAGAGTAGGATACTATTGGGCCAATATGGAAAAGGACACTAAAGAATTTGTTCGAAAGTGCGACAAATGTCAAAGGTATGCACCGATGATCCACCAACTCGGAGAGCAACTCCACTCGGTTCTATCCCCATGGTCGTTCGTGAAATGGGGGATGGATATCGTCGTCCCTCTACCATCGGCCCCAAGTAAAGCTAAATTCATTTTGTTTATGACTGACTATTTCTCTAAGTGGGTTAAAGCACAGGCGTTCGAGAAAGTCAGAGAAAAAGAAGTCATAGACTTCATCTGGGACCACATTATATGCCATTTCGGAATGCCTGTCGAGATTGTATGCGATAATGGAAAGCAATTCGTCGGCAGCAAAGTGACAAAGTTTTTCGAAGACCACAAAATAAAAAGGATCCTGTCAATGCCGTATCATCCTAATGGGAACAGACAGGCCGAATCGACAAACAAGACCATCATCCAAAATCTAAAGAAAATATTGAACGAAGCTAAAGGAAAATGGAGAGAACGTCGAAATCCAGTACGTGGGCAACACCGTTCTCTTTAGTCTATGGTGCCGCAGCTCTGATCCCGATCGAAGTCGGGGAACCTAGCTTCAGGTTTCGGTATAAAACGGAAGAGTCAAATCAAGAGGCTATGAATATGAGCCTCGAATTTCTAGATGAAATATGGGAAGCCGCCCTCGTTTGAATGGCCGCACAGAAATAGCGGATCGAAAGGTATTACAACCGAAGAGCCAATCTTCGACACTTTAAATCGGGGACTTAGCTCTAAGAACGGTCACCATTAATACTCAAGACCCAAACAAAGGAAAACTTGGCCAGAACAGGGAGGGGCCGTATCAGGTCCTCGATATAGTCAAAAAATGATCCTACAAACTTGGCACGATGGACGACGAGCAATTACTAAACAATTGGAACGTATCACTCCTCAAATAATATTACTGCTAAGGTATGACCTTCTCCATTTTCATTTATATTTTATACTAACCAATTGCAGGTGTTGAATCGAAGACATCGAAGGATTCTTCATCACAAAGTCCTTAGATCTGAAAGCACGCGTTGCACTCTTTTTTCCTTGGACCGATTTTTGTCCCAAATGGGTTTTTCCGGCGAGGTTTTTAATGAGGTAACCATTGTTCGTGCTGACTTAGAGAAATTCAACAGGATCCGAGGCTTCTTTAAAATCATCCTCGAATACTAAGGGGCATCACCCTCGGATGTCAACTTTGTTACAAGGAAGATACTTCGTGTCAATAGGGTCTCGATAGGCAAAATTTTGTAAGGGCCAAACGGTCAAACGAACCGTGCCCATATAGATTACTCGAGCCCTAAAGGCAAACATGTACGCATGTATAATCTATTGAGAGAAGTATTTTTTCCTTAACAAATATTTCATGCCTTAGAGAAATTTTTTACAATTCCATACTTTTGGTCTATTGCGAAAACAGGCTTAAGGGCCGATCACAACTGAATTCAAACAACTTACCCCATACTCGGGGACTGCCGTACAAAAAATCGACGTAATCAAATTACTAAAGTCTCGAGATTATAAGACCTTAAAAAGGCAACCCTCGTTTTTATAGGCCACGGCCACCCCACTCGGGGACTGACACTTCGAACAAGTTCGAAATATAATCGGGAAACATGCCCAAGAGGAAAATTCCAGGTTAAAGGCTACGACCAAACTAACATGGTTCGAAGACGTCCGAATTCCGTAATAAAACAGGCTTTCTAATATCTTCACAAAACTGGTTAAAAAGGCTATCCTCGATAAAATTGTAAAGGGTTTCGATAACATCAACCCTCGAAAACCCTAAGGGGTACCGGATTGTTCGAACAACCTTATTTCATGCTAAGGCCTAACAAATTTTTATATGATTAACTTTTTTAAGCCGGAAAGGGAAAAAAGCCATTCTTTTGAGGCCATATCGGCCTAATTCAAAAGCCTAAGGGCCGTTTTTATTTTTTGAGCTCGAGAAGTCATCCTCACTCAACTAAAAACCTATGGGTCATCCTACTTCGAGTTCGAGCAGTTACTCACTTGATTGTAAAGACTACACTAGTGAGACCTCGATCAAATTGCCTAAGTTTCGAACTTATAAACAAAATTTTATAAGGCATGAATGAAACACAAGGCAGAAATTGAAATGAAAACAAGTCAGAGAGAAAAGAGTTCTTTTTATATATAAAGATATTTACAAGGACCGATCAAGGTCCTACACAAAAGATCAAAAAGAAAAATCCTAAAGTTCCAAACTATTCTCGGGGGCAGCTTCCTCTCTACCGGGGTCCTCCCCGCTCTTGGACCCGCTCTTGTTCCCGACATTATCTTCATCGTCGGAGGAGGCCAATGCCTTATCATTATCTCGTCGGATGGTCTTCAAGCTCTTTGGCCTTCCTTATCTCGTCAGTAAGATCGTAACCTCGAGCATGGATCTCCTCGAGGGTCTCCCTTCGAGATTGGCACTTGGCAAACTCGGCAATCCAAAGAGCTCGAGTTTGAGCGGCCTCAGTAGATTCTCTTGCTTGGACTTGAGAAGCTTTAGTATCAGATCGGTAGACGGCCACGATCGCCTCCGCGTCAGCCTTTGCTTTTTCTGCCTCAGATTTAGCTTTTGCGAGTTCGGTGGCCAACCGAGCCTCGAGCTCCTCTATTTTCTTGGCCTGAGCTGAGTTTTTCTCCTGTATGTCTTGAAGCTGACTTACGGCCGATGACAATTGGGCTCGAGCAACCTCTTTCTCTGAGGCTAGGCGGTCCATGTTTTGTTTCCACCCCAAGGTCTCCGCCTTCATCATGTTACCCTCCTCACGGAGCTGTTCGATTCTCTCGGCCTTCTGATGAACCTATGAGATTGAAGTGTTAGCCATCGTCCCCGATCAGGTCGGTCTTTTAAGATTTTCATTACCTACTCAATCAGGTCGGTCTATGCTTTGTGAGTCGTGGCCAATTCGGCTCGAAGGTCCTTGATCTCCTCTTCCTTTTGCCTGTTAAGAAGTTTGAGGGCATTTCTCTCCTCCGTGAGCCTTTGAAGATCGACCTCACATTGGCTCAGCTCTACTCGGGATTTGGAAAATGCCTCTTGATGGAGTGCCAAGGCCTATGCGGAAAGAAGAAAGGAAATTAGATAAGAAAAGAAGAAATAAACACAAGTGTGATATCGACATGGGAAGTTGAGACTTACCCGACTTAGGGCTTGTTGAGCCTCATCGAAGAGACTCGATGCTTCACTCGGGTCGGTACCATCTTCGACTCCGGTAAAGTACCCATGGAAGGGGTCCTCCCTCCGTGGGCTCCTTCTACATCGGGAGTCCTCATAGCTTGGGCCTCCTGAATTGCCTCCTCAGAAAATGCAGGGAGAGTCGGCGAGTCTCCAACCACTATTGCCTCAAGTGAGTCGCTTGGGGCATTATCTTCCTTTCGAAGGGCCTCGGAGCTGGCCCCTTCGAACATACTCGCCGATTGCTCATTTCAGTGGGAGGCATCTTCAGTCTCCAACAACTCAAGGACTTTGCTCGGGCCCTCTTCCAAGACCCCCTCGGTTCAAGGCGTAATCTCTTCAACCCTCACCGGCTCAGCAGCCTTTTGGGCCTCGGTGTTCCTCTTCACTCGGGCCACCAGTTCGGAGCCGTCGTCTTCATTTTCTTCTTCTTCCTCTCTTTTAGCTGATGAACTACCTCCGCCGGTAGGGCAACGATGTCTTTCTTCAGCTTATGAGCCAGATTTTTCTTGGGCTTTGGATCCTCGGAGGTTGATATCATTTTCCTTTTTTTATCTTTAACCGGTTTTGTGGCCGGGGGAAAACTCTCCTCCTCACCAGACGGGGGCCTCATGACGGCATCTTTTCCAATGCCTGTATGAAAGGAAATCAAATGAGTATGAAAGAGACATTTTAATAAAAATCATCAAATACATGAAAAGGGGCTTACCATGATTTTTGGCCTCCCATCGGCCCCTTGCTAAATCGCGCCATGAGCGCTCAACGTACAAGGAAGTCGAAGCCAGGTCTCAAATCCATCTCTCGAGGTTAGGAATTGCACCGGGCATCCAAGTTCCATATGAAACACTTCAAGTCACTATGCTCGAAATCGACAACCACGCGCAATTTGATGTCTGGAACCAAAGCAAATCATCATACCCACGGTGAAGCAAATAACATACACCACAACCCGAAAGGACATAACCGATACGCCATTCACCGAGCAATACCCAATACTCTTCTGGCTCGAATTCCACTACGAAACCCCAATAGAACCGTACCACATGTGCCTATAACCACAAATCATAGCGCCTCGCAACACAGAAAAGTAACCCATAGATCACCTCAGAACACTAACAGCTCAATAACAACCGAATCAACACATCTCTCACCAATAGCAACTCAAGACAACAATAGGTTGGAAGTCCTCACTCGAATGAACCGACCCATCCATCCTCGATCTTTATCCTCATCTATGCTCGAGAACATCACCTTGGTAGCTCGACGCTGAAGTTTTATTAACCCGCCTCAATAGAGACGGGGGCTGTACAACTTGATGAGGTGGTCGAGGGTGAAAGGCATCCCCTCGACTTTGCTCACGAAGAATCGGAGCAGAATAACAATCGGCCAAAAGGAGGTATGGATTTGACCTAGGGTTATTTGATATTTACGACAAAAATCAACGATGATGGGATCGAGGGGGCCCAGCGTGAAAGGGTAAGTGTAAACACTTAGAAACCCTTCCACATGGGTAGTGTGCCTTCTTCGGGGGTCGGAATCACCACCTCTTTGCCTTCCCAATTGCAGTCTTTCTTTACGTGCTTAAGGAAACTCTCAGTTATCGAGCATATATACCTCGACATTGGCTCGAATCGACCAGGGATCGACGATGTTTTCTCAATCTTAAAGTCGGAAGTAAGGACGCACCCCCGGGAACACACTCCTCAAGGCGCGGCTCCACCGGTGTTTTGTCGCTGGCCGACCGCGATGAAGAAGCATTTTTCTTTTGAGGAACAGTTATTGACATTTTTGCCATTTTGGTATGAGTTTGAAGAGAGAAGAAGATAATAGAACTTGGTGTTTGAGAGTGGATTAACAACAAACCCTGAAGGTTTTGTAGAAAGGAAGAACTTAAGAGATGTAAAAGCTTTGGAGATTTGAAGAAAGCGAAAGTAAAATCAATGGGAGAAGGGCCTATTTATGGGATTCACGGCGACGGTTCAAAGGCACTAGTGGCCGAACACCACCTGCCACTCATTATTGACTTGGGGAACCGACGTTTTGGTCACCTCCGTCGCTTACGTCACGAGGATGATGTCATGACAGGTCAAGGTAAAAAATCGAAGGCTCAATTTGTTTCTTGTCATTACACTCCTAAAAACGAGGGGACTATCTGTATACGGTTAAAACCGGGCCCACCCGATTTTACTATTTGACCGAGACCAGGGAGTTGCATCGAAGGTCGGCCCCGTAGTGGATCAAATCAAAGCACGGGGATAAGGTACCGAGTTCGGGAATCGAGGTACCTATCGAGATCGAGGCCAGTGGCGATCGAGACCAAATGAGACAAACGTCGAGCAAAATCGGAGATAGCATAATAACAGAAAGGCGAGATATCCGTGACTGGTCGAAGATCATGGCGTTAAACTGGGAACGGATTAAATCAGAAATGGTTAATTAGCTAATCTGGAATTTCCTTCTGTAATTAGAGTTATATCTTAAGTAGAATTCCTCTACTATACTGTTCGAAATTCTTGTTAATCGATCTTGTACCAAGAGAAATAGGCGAAGCTACAGTGTCTGCTTTCGGCCGAACTCAGTAGCTTCGGTTCAAATCATGTATTTGTCTTAAATTTTTTATTGAATATGTACAAATTATTAGTTTAAAACCCAATAGTACAAAAGGATTAGAATTCCGAACCCATAAACTTGAAATCCTAGCTTCGCCTTTGCCAAGAGAATGGCATGTTGTTTTACTAAATGTACAAAAAAACTAAAAGTGATGCTTGATGGGGAAATGAATTTAAATTCGAGACAACAATAAAGAGACAAGTATGATGTTTACACTGCAACAACAATAATAAACCCAGTAGTTTTTTACGAGTGGGGTCTGGGAAGGGTAAGATATATGCAGCCTTACTGTCACACCTCCTTTTTCCCGAGGGATAGGGAGTTTTTTCAATTAAAGTGACATTATTCGAAATGAAATTATTTATTTGATGTAGAGTCACCACTTGGAATAATTATTATAGTATACCAAGTCACCGATTTATTTTAAAATCCCAAATCGAGGAAATTGACTCTTATTTATGGTCCACGAATACAGAAAACCGGGTAAAGAATTCTGTTAACCCGGGAGAAGGTGTGAGGCACTCCCGAGTTCCGTGGTTTTAGCACGGTCGCTCAACTATTAATAATTGGCCTAATTATCTGAGTTATTACGTGTTTAAAACCTATTGCGCATTTTTAACTTTCGAACCGCTTTTAATTATTTTTAAAACAATTATGAAATTTATTTAAAACAAGGCGCGATGTCGCGGACTTATTATTTTTGTACACATTGCGAATCGCGTCACGTGAAACGCACCCATGACTTACAACATGTTTATTTTTATTATTATTTGAAGTTATGATCGAGTCACGTGAAAGCACACTCGAATTTGGATTATATATTATGACTATGCCATGAGAACCATACCCATAGTACCGATGATTTATTATTAATCGCGCCTAAAGCGCGCTATGATGTTTGTGATTTGTTTATTCTTCCTAAGATTTAAGGTTGCAAGAATTACAGAATCATTTGGCAAGAGTGCACGTTGATAGATTTTTAATATAAATTGTGAGAAGATTGCAATTTTGTGAATAATGCCAAATGACACTGTCAACACTTTGTCCAAACTAGCGATCGTCATTTGTGTTTTTCCCAAATTATACTAAGCACAATATAAACAGAGACATACTTTGATCTCAACTCGGAGTAACATTGTTTTACATTTATAATACTCAAATGAAAACGAGTACAGAATACTAATAATATCAACACTTTAATTGATAAACACCACACATCATGGTTTGCTTATTATTCTGCAGAACCTATTCGGACTGTTACAATGATAGTCAATTAACCTTTCCCCTAGGCTTGCTGCTTGAGGCCAATGAATTCAACATTCCATTAGAGACCAAAACTACTTTAGTCATACCTTTTCAAAGAGCAGCTCAAGAACTAAATTAATTTGGCTATTTTACTGCAAATTTGATCAACAGTGATCAGATCTATCAGTATCAGTCTTTTAGAACAAGCACGTAACCTTTTAAAGATCCAATTTTGTTGAACAATTGTGTAGAAGAAAAGTAGGAGCACACTCTGTTTTTTCCCAAATTCACATCAAATTCTCATATATAACAAAGCTAACACATTAAAGCTTGCCCATTGATATGGTAGGAACACATTGACTGATTTAGTTAGTTTAGGAAATATCAATTTAAATCTTCAGATTCATTAATCTTCAAGTAAAAGAACCAAATCAAACAAATAGAATATGCAGAAAAACATTACAAATTCGTGATAAATAAAAACAGTAATTACACCAAATCTGGGAAGGGAAAGTACCTAAACGACAAAAATTGAAATAGAGCAGCCAAATAAAGGCAAAAGCAGCTACAGTTGGAGCTCAGCCAATCCCAGAACAATAGAAGAGAACATCAGCGATCAAAAAATACTTCTAACAACTCAAAGACCCTTTAAATTTCCAGAAATACCAAATGAAGGAGCAAGATGTTACATCTCGCGTTTTCGTACGTTAAAGTTTCGTCTTCAGTTAATCGATGTAGACTCGAGATGAGATTATCTTGAGGTTAACATATTTATGCTATTTATAACATGCGATAAGTAAGTGCCATGAAGGGTAAAGGGTACACGAATCAAAGAAAATGAGTTTCGTTAAAGGTTGTCGATTTGGGAGAAAATACGGTCCGAGCTATAATACCCGATATTTATGGACTAGTACCATACAAGGTACCATATGACCATGATAGTATGATGTATAAAGTATATTAAAAATGAATAGTCTTTTAAGTAATTTGAGATAATTCTTAATTATATGGATAATTGGTTAATTATGGGGTAACGGGACATTACCTAATTAATTAATAAATTATAAGATAAGATTAAACCCCCACCCCCATGTGGCAGCAAGCCACTACTAAGACATATGACTCTTAGTCATATTGGCTTAGGTAGCCATCTAAAGTAATAAGACACTTACGTGTAAATAAGTGTAAGACATTACAAGTTTGGTTTCATAGACATTACAAGTTTGGTTTCTTCCTAATTCAAATTCAAAACATTTTCAAACCAGAGGCTAAAACTCAATCCAACAAGCTTTCAACAAAATTTCTCGCAACCAAACAATTCCAACGAGAATTATTAGCACCTTAGCAACGTAAAAATTTTCGGTTCTGAAGGAGTACGGTGCAAACTTTTCAAAGAATATCATACGGATTTTTTCCTACTTCAGGTATGTTAAGGTTGTCCCTTCTTTCTTTTTGGCATGATCCAAATGATACAAAAAGAAACGAGCAAGCACACAGCTTTCATAAACGACTCTATTCATAGAAATACTAGGGGTCTCTATGTTCTTGATTTCCCATGTGACATATTATTATATCTTCTGTTCATGGATCTCAGAATAATACGCAGTTGATAAAGTTTATCCGAAAGGAATATTGAGATTATTAACATATTTTCATGCTTTTCATTCATTTATACATGTACATTGAACCATGAACAGATGGTGTTATATACGCGTATTTATATGTATATAGGATATGGAACAGGTTACGGCGTTATATACGCACCACTACCTATTCAATTGGCATATGTTGATGATTTTGCCCACAGTGGCCGAGATGATATGACGGGATGCCCTTAGAGGCTTGATGATGTTATGTACACCTATACCTATGCATGACACGACATTTACACGCACGTACATGATATTATAACTGTTTCAGGATTTGCAAAGTTATTAAGACTTACAGGCGGAATTCCTTATTCCATGTTTCATCTATGTCTCTTATGTAACTAATTTTCATGGCTTACATACTCAGTACATTATTCATAATGATGCCCTATTTCCCGGGGCCTGCGTTTCATGCTCGCATGTGCAGGTAGGCAAGCTGACGGTCCCCTGCTTAGGATCCTTGATCAGCGAGAGTTGGCGTGCTCCACTTGATCCGGAGCTGCTTTTGATTTTGGTACAATATGCTTGTATACATAAATGGATATGACGTGGCCCAGTCCCGTCCTTGTACAGTTGTATTTTCTATTAGAGGTCTGTAGATAGTTATGTATAGTCGGATAGTATGTGGCCTTGTCGGCTTCCAATTTTGGGTATATAGTTGTGTATAGCAGCCTTGCTGGCTCGCCCAATGTATTTCGCATGTATATGTACATATGTCTTTGGATAGGTTTCCCTCACTTATGTTATTCATGTTTATATCTTAAACGCATGCTTAAGGATGTTCGACATATAGGATTCGGGCACCCGTCTTGGCCCATCGGTTTGGTACAGAAGTTGTATCAGAGCAGTTCTATCCTAGGGTTGTCTACAGACCATGTCTAGTAGAGTCTTGTTTATGCGTGTGTTGTGCACCACACTTATAGACAGGAGGCTACAGGACATATAGGATGTTATCCTCTCTTTTTTTATCTTAGATCGTGCAATATAAGAATTCATGTTCCTAACAATATGTTACGTTTTCAGCGATGCCTCCAAAGACTACAGCTGCCCAGAAGGGAAAGTCCGTGGCTGGTGAGACTACTAGTCGAGCACCACGAGTTACCAAGGCTCGGGGACAGTCTCATAGTGAGATTCCATCTCAGACAGACTTCACATACCCCGCCCTCTCCGGAAGAGCTCCGAAGAGCAGTAGCTCCAGCGCCATCCCCTGTACGTTCAGCCTCTCATCCAGATACACCAGGTCAGGAGATGAGAGATGTTATTCAGCTATTAACTCGATTAGTAGCCGCGCAGGCTCGGTGTCAGGAAGTAGGTATTGGTCATGCAGATTGGTCCATCAGAGCGAGGGTTCGTGATTTCATTAATTTGGACCCTTCGGTATTCACTAGGGCAGATCCAAACGAAGACCCTCAGGTATTTATCGATAGAATGTAGAGGACTTTGAGGGTAATAAAGGCCACTACGACTGAGTTAGTTGAGCTAGCTTCCTATAGACTTTAGGATGTTGCAGTTAATTGGTACGAGCCTTGGGAGTTGTCCAGACGTGAGGATGCCCCTCCAGCAATATGGCAGGAGTTTACAGAAGCTTTTCTTCGTCATTATCTGCCACCAGAGCTTAGACGGGCCAGAGTTGATAGGTTTTTGACCCTTCGGCAGGGTAACATGAGTGTTCGGGAGTACAGTCTTCAGTTTGATTCGTTGGCTAGGTATGCTCCCACTATTGTATCTAAGATGGAGGACCGGGTTCACCGTTTCGTGATGGGGTTAGAGCCGCACTTGCTTAACGATTGCGTATCGGTCTCACTTCAACCAAACATGAATATTCCTCGTATTCAAGCATACGCTCTGGGTGTAGAGGAGCGTAAGCAGAAACAGAGGGCCGATTGTGAGCATGATAGGGCCCAGAATAAGCGAGTGAGGTCTTCGGGTCCTTCTGGTGAGTTTCGAGGTGGTCAGAGACAACAGTACCCGAGGTATCCAGCCCATCCATTGGCTAGCGCATCCCCTCAGGTTGGCGGTAATAGATTTGATCGTTTCACATATTCAGGGCCTGGTCAGAATTCCCGGGCCTCAGGTTCTCAGTATAGGGGTGAGTCAAGTCAGATGAGGCCGCCCTTTCCACGATGTGCTTAGTGTGGTAAGCAGCATGTCGGGAAATGTCGTATGGGATTGGGTATTTGTTATACTTGTGGTTATCCGGGCCACGTTATGAGGAATTATCCGACGAGGTGATGCAAGCATAGCTCAGCCAGCGGGATCTGTAGCTGGTTCGTCATTATCAGTACGCCCCCATGGGTAAGGTTCACAAGCACCAATGAGTCGTGGTAGAAGCAGAGGAGGAGCATCTAGCTCGAGCAGTCCTCAGAACTGCATTTATGCGTTGGCAGGACGACAGGATCATGAGTCATCACCTGATGTTGTTACAGGTTTATTATCAGTCTCCTCGTATGATGTATATGCACTGATTAACCTAGGTTCCACCTTATCATATGTTACTCCGTTGGTTGCTAGTAAGTTTGGAATAAAACCTGAATTGGTTAAACCTTTTGAGGTGTCTACACTTGTTGGGGACTCAGTGATAGCTAATCGAGTATATAGGGATTGTATAATAGTAGTTCATAATCGATCTATTGTAGCGGACATAATCGAGTTAGATATGGTAGAATTTGATGTTATAATGGGTATGGATTGGTTGGCTTCTTGTCATGCCAACGTTGATTGTAGATCAAAGATAATTCGATTTCAATTTCCAAGGGAGCCTGTTTTGGAGTGGAAAGGTAATACGGCGTCACCGAGAGGTAGATTCATTTCCTATCTCAAGGCAAGGAAGATGATCAAAAAGGTTGTATTTATCACTTAGTTCGGGTTCAGGATGTGGAAGTAGAGTCAACAACCATTCAGTCCATCCCTGCGGTTAATGAGTTTCCCGATGAGCTTCCGGGTCTTTCGCCAGAGCGAGAAATTGAGTTTGCTATTGACCTACTACCAGATACTCATCCAATATCTATTCCTCCCTATAGAATGGCCCCTGCAAAGCTGAAAGAGTTGAAGGAACAACTAAAGGACTTGCTTGAAAAAGGCTTTATCAGACCTAGTACATCACCGTAGGAGCACCTGTGTTATTTGTGAGGAAGAAAGATGGTTCCTTACGGATGTGTATTGATCATAGACAGTTGAATAAGGTGACGATCAAGAATAAGTACCTGCTCCCGAGGATTGATGATTTATTTGATTAGTTGCAAGGTGCCAAGTGCTTTTCAAAGATAGACTTGAGGTCCGAGTACCATCAGGTAAGGGTTAAGGAGGAAGATATTTCGAAGACAGCATTCAGGACCAGATGCGGGTACTTTGAGCTTCGTGTTATGTCGTTCGGTTTGACCAATACCCAGCAGTATTCATGGATTTGATGAACCGTGTGTTCAGTCCGTTTTTAGATTGTTCGTAATTGTATTTATCAACGATATATTGGTGTATTCTCGTTTAGAGGCTGAGCATGCAGATCATTTGCGTACTGTGCTCAGAGTTCTACAAAAAGGGAAGTTGTATGCAAAATTCTCTAAATGTGAATTCTGGTTGAACTCTGTAACTTTCCTTTGGCATATTGTTTCGGGTGAAGGCATCCAGGTGGATACACAAAAGAATGAGGCAGTAAAGACTTGGCCTAGACCCACAACACCGACGGAGGTTCGTAGCTTTCTCGATTTGGCAGGTTATTACAGGAGATTTGTAGAGGGATTTTCTTCCCTTTCAGCACCTTTGACAAGGTTGACTCAGAAGGGAGCAAAGTTTCAATGGACTGATGCTTGCGAATGGAGTTTCCAGGCATTAAAGGACAGACTAACTTCAGCACCGGCTCTAACGCTTCCAGAAGGGACCGATCGTCATGTTATCTATTGTGACGCTTCAAGCGTTGGATTGGGCTGTGTGCTGATGCAGCATGATAAGGTTGTAGCTTATGCTTCTAGACAACTAATAAAGCACGAGAAGAACTACCCGACCCACGATTTAGAGTTAGTCGCGGTGATTCATGCACTAAAGATGTGGAGGCACTACTTGTACGACATTCATGTTGATATCTATACGGATCATAAGAGCCTCTAGTATATCTTCAAGCAAAAGGAATTAAATTTACGTAAAAGGAGATGGTTGGAGCTACTTATAGACTATGACATTGATATTTTATACCATCCGGGGAAGGCGAACGTAGTAGCCGACGCCCTCAGCCGTAGATCTATGGGTAGCTTGCCTTATTTACAACCAGAAAAGAGGGGAATAGCCCATGAGATTCATCAGCTAGCTAGTCTGGGAGTTCGGTTACTGGACTCAGGTGATATTGGAATTACTATTCAGGATACGGCAATGTCCTCTTTAGTAACTGAAGTAAAGAAACGCCAGTACGAGGATCCTGTGTTAGTTCATTATAGGGATACCACCCCTTAGAAGGAGAAGACACTGTTTGAAATTACAGAATATGGGGTCCTCAGATATCGAGGACGATTATGTGTCCCTAATGTTGCAGGGCTACTTTGGCATGTTATGGGAGAAACTCACTATTCTCATTATTCTATCCATCCAAGAGCGACAAATATGTATCATGATATCAGGAAAGTATATTGGTGGGACGGAATGAAAAAGGATATAGCGGAGTTTGTTGATCAGTGTCCTAACTGTCAGCAGGTTAAGATTGAGCATCAAAAACCCGGTGGATTATTGCAGGCTATGGAGATTCCGACTTGGAAATGGAAAGTAATCAATATGTATTTCATCGTAGGCTTACCTCGTACCCAGCATAAGTTCGATTCAATATGGGTGATTGTTGATAGGCTTACAAAGTCAGCCCATTTTCTGCCCGTTAGGACTACATATTCCGTAGAGGATTATGCAAGGCTTTATATTAAGGAGATAGTACGACTGCATAGTGTCCTTGTATCTATTATCTCGGATAGAGGAGCTTAATTTACAGCTAGCTTCTGGAGGTCCTTCCAAAAATGATTGGGGACTCAGGTAAGTCTTAGTACAACATTTCACCCGAAGACAGACGAACAGGCAGAGCGTACTATTCAAACACTTGAGCATATGTTACGAGCTTGTGTGATAGACTTCAAAGGTAGATAGGATGATCATCTGCCGCTTATTGAGTTCGCATATAATAATAGCTACCATTCCAGTATTCAGATGGCTCATACGAAGCTCTATACGGACGGTTGTAGGTCGCCTATAGGGGTTAGATGTTGGGGAAACTACATTAGTAGGAGAATTGGTACAACAGGCAATCGAGAAAATTAAGCTTATACAGGAAAGGCTATAAGCAGCTCAAAGCCATCAGAAGTCTTATGCGGATAATCAACGACGAGACTTGGAGTTTCAGGTTGACGACTGGGTATTCCTAAAGGTATCACCGATAAAAGGTGCTATAAGGTTCGGAAAGAAAGAAAAACTTAGCCCTCGGTACATTGGACAATATAGGATCATATGCAAGGTAGGCCAGGTAGCATATGAGTTAGACTTGCCTTCGGACTTGGAGTCTGTACATCCAGTCTTTCATGTGTCTATGCTCCATAAATGTATCGGAGATCCTTCCAGAATCGTGTCAGTCGACGATGTTTAGGTCACAAAGTAGCTATCATATGAAGAAACTCCCATTCTATATTAGACAGACAGGTTCGGAGATTGAGAACTAAAGACGTAGCTTCGGTGAAAGTACTTTGGAGAAACAACAATGTGGAAGAAATGACTTGGGAGGCCGAGGAAGACATGAAGTCTAGATATCCATACTTATTTCCTCCTCCAGAGAAGGGTCCGACTGAGACATCACAACCTTAAGGTACCTGTATAGATTCTTGTGTTAGTTATTGTCATTGGTCGTGTGGAGCCATTGTCGTTATTGATGATTGTGGTCCTACGTGGCGTTGAACTATTGAGTTTCTACAGGAAGAGTTGGTAGTAGTATTGTTACAAAGGCGACTCTGCCAAAGTTATATAGATCCCGGGGAGTTAAACATTTGAGGACGAATGTTTCTAAGGGGGAAAGGATGTTACATCTCGCGTTTTCGTACGTTAAAGTTTCGTCTTCAGTTAATCGACGTAGAGTCGGGGATGAGATTATCTTGAGGTTAATGTATTTATGTTATTTATAACAAGCGATAAGTAAGTGCCATGAAGGGTAAAGGGTACACGAATCAAAGAAAATGAGTTTCGTTGAAGGTTGTCGATTTGGGATAAAATACGGTCCGAGCTATAATACCCGATATTTTTGGACTAGTACCATACAAGGTACCATATGACCATGATAGTATGTTGTATAAAGTATATTAAAAATGAGTACTATTTTAAGTAATTTGAGATAATTCTTAATTATGTGGGTAATTGGTTAATTATCGGGTAACGGGACATTACCTAATTAATTTATGAATTATAAGATAAGATTAAAAAAAACCACCCCCACGTGGCAGCTGACCACTACTAAGACATACGACTCTTAGTCATATTGGCTTAGGTGGCCATCTAAAGTAATATGACACTTACGTGTAATTAAGTGTAAGACATTACAAGTTTGGTTTCATAGACATTACAAGTTTGGTTTCTTCCTAATTCAAATTCAAAACATTTTTAAACCAGACGCTAAAACTCAATACAACAAGCTTTCAACAAAATTTCTTGCAACCAAACAATTCCAATGAGAATTATTAGCACCTTAGCAACATAAAATTTTGCGGTTCTAAAAGAGTACGATGCAATCTTTTCCAAGAATATCATACGGATTTTTTCCTACTCCAGGTATATTAAGGCTGTCTCTTCTTTCTTTTTGGCATGATCCAAATGATACAAAAAGAAATGAGCAAACGCACAGCTTTCATAAACGACTCTATTCTTAGAAATACTAGGGGTCTCTATGTTCTTGATTCCTCATGTGACATATTATTATATCTTCTGTTCATGGGTCTTAGAATAATACGCAGTTGATAAAGTTTATCCAAAAGGAATATTGAGATTATTAACATATTTTCATGCATTTCATTCATTTATACATGTACATTGACTCATGACCAGATGTCGTTATATACGCGTATTTATATGTATATATATATATGTATATGGGATATGGGAAAAAGTTACGGCGTTATATACGCACCACCACCTGATTAGTTGGCATATGTTGATGATTTTGCCCACAGTGGCAGAGATGATATGATGGGATGCCCTTAGAGGCTTGATGATGTTATGTACACCTATACATATGCATGACACGACATTTACACTCACGTACGTGATATTATAACTATTTCAGGATTTGCAAATTTATGTAGACTTACAGGCAGAATTCCTTATTCCACGTTTCATCTATGTCTCTTATGTACTGATTTTCATGCCTTACATATACAGTACATTATTCGTACTGACGCCCTATTTCTCGGGGCCTGCGTTTCATGCCCGCAGGTGCAGGTAGGCAAGCTGACGGTCCCCCTGCTTAGGATCCTTGATTAGTGAGAGTTGGCGTGCTCCACTTGATCCGGAGCTACTTTTGATGTTAGTACGATATGCTTGTATACATATATGGGTATGACGCGGCCCAGTCCCGTCCTTGTACAGTTGTATTTTCTATTAGAGATCTGTAGACAGTCATGTATAGTATGTGGCCTTGTCGGCTTCCAGTTTTGGGTATATAGTTGTCTATAGCATCCTTGCTGGCTCGCCCAATGTATTTCGCATGTATATGTACATATGTCTTTTGGATAAGTTTCCCTTACGTATGTTATTCATGTTTATATCCTAAACGCATGCTTAAGGATGTTTGACATGTAGGATTCGGGCACCCGTCGTGGCCCATCAGTTTGGGTCGTGACACAAGGCCTTGGAACATCCTTCTTTTCCAGAATTTCTCTTCTTTTTTTTTGAAGCTTTTTGTTTGTTTCAGATCTGATATCCGATTTTTTATTCATAGGTTCTGTTTTGAATGCTTTTGTGTGAAGGAGAGATGGTGTATCAACCTGTGAGTGAAACATGATACCTTCCTCTACAGCTGTCTCTCTATCTCTATTGCGTGTGTGAGATCAGAAGAGACAGTGGGAGAGAGTGAGATGAGGGAGGGGTTCAAGAGGCGGCTAGGTTTCTCTAAAGGGGGAAGGTTCCGTCTGTCTTTGGGAATTAGGGATGGGAGTGACGGCTAGGGTTTTTTAGGAAGGAGGAGGGGATCTGTGTATGGGTTTTTAGAGAAAAGAATTAGGGTTTTTATAAAGGGGAGGGGGGTTCGTCTCTATAGTGAAGAAAAGGAGAGGGTATGTTCGTGTTCTTCAGAGGAAGATGGAGTTAAGGGAGTCGGCGACTAGATTTTGTAAAAGAGGGAAGGGAAGATAGGGTTAGAGGGACGGGTTCGGGTTTTTTCAAGAGGGGAGATCCGATTGTCTATTGAGAATGATAAGGGGGATTTTTTTTGTGAGTGTTGGGTACAAAACGACGTAGTTTTGATGTTAATCTACGTCGTTTGGTGGCCTGAGAGGAAGGGTATTTGGGAGGAATTTGGGGCGGGCTTGTGGAGTAATTGGGCTGGTTTTGGCCCAGTTTAGAAATGTGAAGCCATAGCCCCTTATTTTCTTTATTAGATTTTGCGAAATTAGCCACTTTAGACTCAAAAAATCTAATTAAAACTCATTTTAGTATGACTAGCCTATTTATCTATTTTACCTAATGATGGACTAATGCAACTGATTTTTAAATAATGCATTTAACAATGTAACTAAATCCTAAAATGCAATTTAAAATCTAAAATGTCATTAAATTAAAATTTGACAATTTTTATGGTTTTTCTATGATTTTAAAATATTAAATATTCATGAAAATGCAACTAAATGCAAATAAACAAGTAAAAAAAAAATTCCTAAAATTCTATAAAATCAAAAACAATTAGGCAAATTTATTTTATTGGATTTTGTAGGAGTACTTTCGTGAGGCAAAAATTACGCGCTCAAACAATTTCCAATAGACAAGTGTGATGTTTACACAGTTATATAAAAATAGAAAATGGTATAAATTAGATGTAAATTAGAAGACTTCATAAATAGAGTTCAGATGAAGCTCGAATAAGTAATCGGAATAGAATTGGATGGCATGCTGAAAAACATAAAATGGACTTTTGAATTAAAGGAAAAAGAAAAAGCTTCCCAGATGTAAACCAGAATGGCCCTTAAAATGTACTTCCTTGTCCCAATTTATGTGATATTTTTTACTATTTGTGATTCAAATCGGTATGCTCCCAGGTACCTATAATTGTGATCCGTTTGCCAGAACTAAGGGGTCTTTCTGTAGAAACCTCCACGAACAATCGTCGTTTTTTGATGGTTTTTCCGCTTCTCACAGCTGCTCTTTCCACACCTCCGGATATCTGGTGCCAAATTTCGCCCCTTTCCTTATTTCTTTGATAATATAGTTGGCTATCTTCGTGGCATCGATTGTACAAGTTCGTGAAGAGGGCTGGACGAGTGAAATGAGGGAAATCGGCTCGATCGATAAAAAAGAAGAGTAGCCTCTCTAGAACCTGGCAAAGAAACTTTTTAATTTTAGCTGGATATTTGAACATAAAATCTTTAAACTTTTTGAAATAACATTTATATATTTGGAAACTAAGTAAAAAGTATTATAAGTCACAATAATTGATAATTCAAAATATTTAAAAAGGTATATAAAAAGATTACGGACAAAGAATAACTCGTTTGACTCTCGAAATCAGAACATCTTCACATAATTGGGAGCGGGCAAATAGTACATTCCTTCTTTGTGTTTTCTTCCAAACCATTGCTCTTATCATTTTCCCTTTAGAGCTAGAGCTACCTTATACTTCTCTCGTTGCATCTTCTCCCATTGGCCTTGTAATTGTCTTGCCACTTCCAATCCAAAATCCAAACCACACTTTCTAGCATTTGTTTGTAGCCCTAATCGTTGTTTCATTATCATTCTATCTCCCTAAAAATATAGTTCGAGCTATAGCAACTAATACAATTGTATGTGTTTGACAAAATCTAGACCAGCCCGTGCTGCTTGATCTCTTTGGCAAGTTATACTTTTCAAGATAAAAAAAAATCTTTTTAGCAGGTTATGTAATTCAAATGCCTTGCTTTTTTGATGATGGATGGATATTTAAAAAAGGATGAATACATATAGTTATAGGCGAATTCAAGATTTAAGCATATAGATTTAACCTTTAAGTTATTTTTAGCCCTAAATTAGTTATATTTCTAAAGTTACGGGCTCATATTAGCTATTTATTACAATTTTAATAAATTTTCATATATAAAAGCTCCATCCGCCCCTGCATATAGTTGGGGATTAACTTAAATTATATATATCTAATGTTAGTGGCCAGCCACATTGGATTAAATGATGTTATTTGATATTGCTTTAACGAAAAAAAGATATATATAAATCGGCATTTATTTTAAACATAGGTATATACATGAAGAGCAGGGGCGGAGTTAGTGTAGGACTTGCGGGTTCAGTCGAACCCAGTAATTTTGGTCCAAAACTTGTGATATTGGGAATAAAGTATGCATATTTATATGCATATCTCTCGCATTTTACTCATATTGCGTGAGTTTTGTATGTGTAATGCAACGATTTGTTCTAATTCATGGTGTTTTTATGTGTAGTAGTCAAATGGAAGTGATTTGAAAAATTAGCGTGCAAATTAAAGTAAAAACGAAAGGATTTGGAGGAAGTACGAGTTTAGTGTCCAGGTTGACGCTAGGCACCAACCAAAACGCCATTGGCAGAAGACTAGAAAGTTCACTGCCCAGGTCGGCGCTAGGCACCAACCAAAACGCCATTTACAGAAGACCAAAAGGTTTGCTGTCCAGGTTGGTGCCATACGCCAAGCGAGACGCCAAAGGGCGAATTTTGTCCTAATTCGTCTAGGACTTGGTGATCTCAACCCTAAGAGCTCCCAATATGTATAAAAGGGGTTCTAAACCTTTTTTTTTGGGGGGGGGGGGGGGTGAGACATTCTTTGGAGAACTAGACACGGAACACTCGGGAGCAAGGATTCTCAGTTTTTTCTTCATCTGTCTTAGTAGTTTCAATTATTCAACACTCGTGCATTGGATTTGATATTATCATCAGTGGCTAAAACCCATAGTTCTGGGATTGTGATTTAGCCATGAATATTATTGTTTAACGTTGACTTAACCTTAAGTATAATTCACCAATATATGGTTATTTCTTCAATTATGTAATTAATTACTTAATTGTCTGGCCAACAGTTATGTTCTATTTACTATCTATGCTATGCTTGGGGAAGCCATGTTTAGATTAGAGAAGAATTTAGGAGAGCATGATCTTAACTCTGGCGCGGGGGGTGGGGGTGGGGATTTGTAGTTAGGATAGGGATACACCTAGTCACCGTGCCTAATTAAATATCGTAATCTTAATGTGTTCTTAATAGATTGATTTGATAAGAGTATAGGTGTTAATATATTTTGAATAGGCGAGAAGTACTTCGGAAGGAGGCTACGAGATCAATTGTTCGATTAATTAGTAACCATAAGGGAATTGTATGGAAGGGAGAGTTAACTAGAATACAATAGGATTGATGAATCAATCACAACCCTGGAATATTTGTCTCTACTGAATACACAACAATCATTTTGATGCTTGATAATTTAGTTACTAGTTAGAATTATTGTTTAATATAATCACACTTTGAACTCGAATTGGCTCGACTAAATAAAAATCTTGGTAAATTTAGTGGGTAGTTAATACAAGTCTCTTTGGGTTCGACACTCGACTTATCATTTTATTACTTGTACAACCACGTATACTTGCGTGTGCATTTGGGAGACACAAGTTCTTTGCGTCGTTGCCGGGGACTTAGAAATTAACTATTCTACTAGATTAAATTTTTACTTTTTGTCTATTCAAGTTTTTTTCTTTTTGCTTAGTTTAATATTTTATTATCTTTGTTGACATGACATCTTAGAATGAGAGTTGGTCGAATATTGATTATTCTTATTTTGCTAATCCCTATTCATATTGTGGAAGACCACACTTGTGGCAAAATTATGAATCTCAATTGTATGGGTGAAATTTTTGTAATGTGTGCGGTTCTCAAGGTGGTCATTGGGATAGTTGTCCTAATTCTTATTATCCTTCTCAGAACTCTTATTATGGTGTTTCTAATAAGGTTTATGAGTTTGATAGGAGCAATGAAGTGGAGGATGATGAACATATTGCCTATATTATGGAGATTATGAGGCAAGTAGCCGAGCAACAAGATGAAAATCAAAAGGCTATACAAAGAATTAGTGCAACAATCATGAGAATGAAGGCCAAGGCGCAAGAAGTGGCTAAAGAGAGCGAGTTTCCACAAGAAGATAACTTTGAAGTAGCAGACATAGTAAGCCAATCTTGTCCAGAGGAACAAGCTCAATTAATAAAATTTCATGAGTCTCTCCATGATGGTCTTTCAAATATGACAGAACAACTGATAGAAGGAAGAACTGAGCTCAGGCAAGAGATAGACCAATTTGGCTCAGATATCCATGACTTTCAGGCTCAATTGAATAAAAAGGTTGAGGCGTCTGATTCCCAACAACCAATTGTTGTAGATATCGGCTAGCTTGTGGAGCAGAAAGAGGAGTTCCAAATATTCGACCAAAATATCGTTGATGTTGCCAAGGTTGAGAAAGTGTGCAAAAGTGAGGATGTTAAATGCAAGAGTTTTTAGAGTTGGAGCGTATTGGGCCTCATTCTAAACACTTTTCAACATTGTGTTTGGTTGGTGACACTAGAATTGATCCACCCGAGATTATGGAGGAGTCAATGGATGGGGAACAAAGTGTTTATATTCTGAAATTTGCGATACCAAGGAGACAAAATGACATCCCTCACTTAAGGGCCAAGAAGTGCAAGATGCGATATCTATTGCTTGGTTCCTTTATTTTCACACCACCGCCCTAAGAACATGATAGAAAAGTTGATACAAAATTGGGGACGCAATTTATATTCTCAAAGTGGAGGAAAAAGTGGCGAAAGTGATAGCGTCGAGCCACAACTATAAATAAGGCGCTTGTTGGGAGGCAACCCAACCTTTTTTTATTTATTATTTATTTATTTATTTATTACATTTTTTTATATAGTGTCAAGTTTTATGTTGTTTTTGTTTTGCAGAGTAGGGGAAGTCTAAGTACCTGAAGTTGAAGATGAGGAACATGTTTGAGCTTAAGTGTGGGGTCGTTCCGACCTTTAATATTGAGGATCATGTGTGAGCTAGGCTTGAGAGGGTCTCAGAGAGTATTTCTCACCCTTGTTTAATATTTTTCTCTATGATCATGCATCGAGCATTATGCATAATATAAGTGTAGGGCGGGAAAATTATTTTATGTGTAGTGTAATTGTATAAACATTGTTATTACTTTTCTTTTATCGTAGAGTAGTAGACGAATTACTTTCCGTATAGTGTGATTGTATAGAGTAGTAGACAAATTATCAAAGAAAAAAAATTAGAAAAAGCTCGGACTTTTCCCGATGATAGATCTGTTGGACAATTTTCTTGAGGGGTAAAGTTCGATTAAAAACACCAAAAAGATTCTTTTTTTTTGTAGGATAGTTATGTAGTATCCCTTGGTTTTTCTTTAGGCGCCAATTTTTTTCCAAGGGTGTAGCTCGAACCGGGTACTTTATATTTTTTTTTTCTTTTAGGAATATGTTAGGAAGGAACTGAGTTGCTCTGAGGTACCTATTGACGTGTTTGGTGCTGGCATATTAGGCTATCACATGCACTCTATCTTCCCGTACATTTGATTTGAATTGTGATGCCTGAGTAAAATAAATAACCTATTTTCTGACGCCTTTTCTCAATTGTTCTACTTGTATGTTACATAGTGCATTAGTGCTTAAAATTTCTCAATTATATGTGCTTGCTTGACTTGAGAGTTAAACAAAATCGTTTTGATTGAGTCACGTGGAAGGTATGTGTAAGGATTTGTGGTATTCTGTGCTATCCCGTGTAGTCTAGAACTTCCCCTGTGTGTTAATCGAAGTGAAATCATAAAGTTGTGCTAATATAGGAGATGATGTAGGCATTTCTTGCTCGATCATAGATGTGCTTGTCACTTACAAATAAAATTTTCCGTTGCTAGCCCTTTGAGCCTATAGACCTTTTCTTTGGCACCCACATTACAAGTTGAACCCCTATTTTGTTCTTAATTTGAGATTGTTGAACCTTTACCTCCTAAGGTACTTAGGCGCTAAAATAAGTAAGGTGAGAGATTGGGAAGTAGCTTTCGAGTGGAACCATGAAAGGGCCCTTGAGGTGTACTAAAGATGTGAAAAAAAAAGTCACTAGCTGATGAACCTTAATGTATGGCTGGTGTGTAGGAAAGAAGAAAAAATAATTGCAAGAAGAAAAAAAATTGATAGTTCAAATAATGTAGGAAAACACACATCTCCTAATCTTACTAATTCGTGCTAGTGGGATGTAGAAGTACTTAATTGAAGAAGAGGGCTATGTTGTATATGGTTTGTGGCGAGTGAATTGGTTGAGAAGAGTATGTGCTCGATTTTTGAGTGTAGTGTATTAAAGTGCTTAGGAGCGTTAGTAACTATTCCTAAATGTACCCTACCCATCCCGTAGCTAGCTTAGATTAGTAGAGATGTACACTACAGATAAGCTTATGGTACAACCACGGGATGCACATGAAGTCTTTGTGAGAGGGAGCGATTTTTGTTCAAATTGTGTGATGTCCTTAATTTATATTCAAAGTCATACTTAACTGTGTGGACTAATATATATTCACTCTTTTGGTTGTTGGTGAGGGCACATGATCTCATGATAGATTGGTGATGTTGTGAATTTCTCTTGTTGGTGAGTGCGCGAGTTGAGAGAGCTTAGTGGTAACGAGTCGGCCTGTGAGGTAAGGTTGTTATGGGTAGGTTGTTTGAATTGATTGAATTGAAATGTGTATATTTGCGCATGTTTAAAACGCGAAGAATGTGAAATTCGTATGTCATGCTTGATTGCCGTTATTGATCATAGTCAAGGGTAGAGAGCATGATTAAAAATTAAAATGCTCCTCTCTGGTTGAGATGTGTACGTTGTTGGGGGTGTAGTTGAGAGTTCCATTGCTCGAGGACGAGCAAGAGTTTAAGTGTGGGGTGTTGATATTCGGCATAAAGTATGCGTATTTATATGCATATCGCCTCGCATTTTACTCATATTAATGCAACGATTTGTTCTAATTAGTGGTATTTTATGTGTACGAGTCAAATGGAAGTGATTTAGAAAATTGGCATGCAAATTAAAGTAAAAACAGAAAAATTTGGAGGAAGTACGAGTTTGGTGTCCAGGTTGGCGCTAGGAACCAACCAAAACGCCCTTGACAGAAAACTATAAAGTTCACTGCCCAGGTTGGCGTTAGGCACCAACCAAAACGCTATTTACAGATGACCAAAAAGTTTGCTATCCAGGTTGGTGCCAGGCGCCAAGCGAGACGCCAAAGGGCGGATTTTGTCCTAATTCGGCCGGGAGTTGGTGATCTCAACCCTACACGCCCCCAACATGTATAAAAGGGATTCTAAACCTATTTTTTGGGGATGAGACATTCTTTGGAGAACAAGACACGGAACACTTCGGAGCAAAGATTCTTAGTTTTTTCTTTATCTTTCTTAGTAGTTTCAATTATCCAACACTCGTGCATTGGATTTGATATTATCATGAGTGGCTAAAACCCATAGTTCTGGGGTTGTGATTTAGCCATGAATACTGTTGTTTAACGTTGACTTAACCATAAGTATAATTCACCAATATATGGTTGTTTCTTCAATTCTGTAATAATTGTTTAATTGTCTGGCCAACAATTAGGTCCTATTTACTATCTATGTTATGCTTGGAAAAGTCATGTTTAGATTAGAGAAGAATTGAAGAGAACATGATCTTAACTCTGGGGGGGGGGGGGGGGGAATATAGTTAGGATATGAATATACCTAGTTACCGTGCTTAATTAAATATCGTAATCTTAATGTGTGCTTAATAAATTGAATTGATAAGAATATATGCGTTAAACTATTTTGAATATGCGAGTGGTACTTCGGGAGAAAGCTACGAGAGCAACTGTTCGTTTAATTAGCAACCATGAGTGAATTGTATGGAAGGGAGAGTTAACTAGAACACAATAGGATTGGTGAATCAATCACAATTCTGGAATATTTGTCTCTATTGAATACACAACAATCATTTTGCTGCTTGATAATTTTAGTTACTAGTTAGAATTATTGTTTAATATGATCACACTTTTGAACTCGAATTGGCTCGACTGAATAACAATCTTGGTGAATTTAGTGGGTGGTTGTTGCTCCCAAACGCACACGCAAGTATACGTGGTCGACAAGTAATATAATGATAAGTTGAGTGTCGAACCCACAGAGACTTGTGTAAACTACTCACTAAATCACTAAAATTGTTATTCAATCTACCTAAAAGCAAAGTCCAATAATATAATTATACTATACTACGATTCTAAATACTAACTAAATTATCAAGTAACGAGTTAATTGTTGTGTATTCAGTAGAGACAAGTATTCCAGGGTTGTGATCGATTCACCATTCGCATTATGTTCTAATTAACTCACCCCTTCATATAATTTACTCATGGTTTCTAATTAATCGATAAATGCTCTCATAGCCTTCTCCTGAAGTACTACTCACCTATTCTCAATAGATTAACGCCTATATTCCTATGAAATCAATCTATTAAGAACGCATTACGAACACGATATTTAATTAAGCACGGTGACTAGGTATATTCCTATCCTAACCACAAATCCGCTCCCCCTAAGGGTTAATATCATGCTCTATTCAATTCTTCTCTAATCTAAACACGGCTTTCCCAAGCATAGCATAGATAGTAAATAGAACCTAATTGTTGGCCAGACAATTAAGCAATTAAACACAGAATTGAAGAAACAACCATATGTTGGTGAATTATAATCAAGGTTAAGTTAATATCAAACAACAATATTCATGGCTAAATCACAACCCCAGAACAATGGGTGTTTAGCCACTCATGATTTAATCAAACAATTGCATAAGTGTTGAATCAATTGGAAATACTAGAAAAAGATGAAGAAAACTGAGAATTCTCCGCTTCCTCACGATTTCGTGTGTGTTTTTACTCCAAAGTGGCGTCTCCCCCTTCAAAAATAGGTTTAGTCTTGCTTTTATACGTGTTGGGTAGGTCTAGGGCCAAAATAACCTTGTCCCGTGCGAAATAGGACACATTTCACGTCACCGGCGCCCAGCCCGGCGCCAGGCGCCCTCCATAGCACCCAAATATTTGTGCATACTGTTTTTGGCGCCACAGGTGGCGCCAGGCGCTGCCTGTGGCGCCCAACTGGCCCTTTTTTCCCGGTTTCGTTCGCTTTGGCTCAAATCTTGCGCGTTTCGCCCCGTTAAGTTTGGAATTTGGATAAACGTAAAACATGAAAGTTGTAGCCGTTTGAGTTAACTTTCCAACCATATATTGTGGAGACCAAATGGACTTCTGAGCGAAAAGTTATATCCATTTTACTAGACAGTGCGCAATATGCCTACTCGATTCTTCGTTCGCTCTAACTATCATCCGTTGACCCCCAAACACGATTCCGACTTAATTCCTTGAGCTTTTACTCAGACTTCAAAGCTCCAAATCACTTGAATTCATTCCAACATCTATATAGCTCGGAATCACTCCTACAAGGCATAAAACACACAGTTAGTGCAAGACACTAGCGATTAAAGCTCAAACTCAATTAAAGTGCAGTAAATTTGAGTGTAATAATCAACTAAAATACGTAATTATAGCCTATCATCAACACCCCACACTTAAACTTTGCTCGTCCTCGAGCAATGGGACTATCTAATAAACCCTCCAACTACGTACAAGTATCAATTATAGAGGAGTACTTTATCTTTTACCCACACACTATACCCTAGACTATGATCAATACCGGCACACAAGCATGAACACACAAAAATTCACATTATTCCCGTCTAAGCATGCCCAAGTATAATATTTCACTTCAATCAAATCCAACAACCTATTTTTCACCACCCAACCTCAAAAGCCGACTTGTAACCACTAAGCACCTTAATTCATGCACTTACCTAACAAGAAAGTTTACAACATTACCAATCATTCATGAGATTATGTGCCCTCACCAACAAATAAAAGAGTGACTATAGATAGTCCATACATTCAAATATACTTTTGAATATAGATTAAGGACATCGCACAATTGAACCAAATTCACTCACTCTCACAAAGAATTCATATGCATCCTGTGGTCGTACCATAAGCTTGCCTGTAGTGTATATCTCTACTAATTTAAGCTAGCCAAATCTAGGATCAATTAGGACTTTTAAGGTTGTAATGTAGGGTAAGGGACGAGTATGATACAATTAGAAATAGTGGCTCCCTCCTAAGCACTTTAATACACTACATTCACAATTAAGCACATATTCTTCTCAACCAAATCACTTGCCATATACAACATAGCCCTCTTTTCAATTAAGCACTTCTCTACTTTTCATTAGCGCAAATCAATAAGAATTGGAGGTGTTTTATGTTTCTACATACTTTCACTATCATTTTTTTTCTTTAAATTTTTCTTTCTCTTTTTTTCTTTTTCACACACTCCATACAATAAAGTTCATCGGCTAGTGACCTTTGATTTCAACTTTAGTGCACCAACGGGCCCTTCCATGGTTCCACTCAAAAGCTACTCCCCAAATCTCTAACCTTACTTCTTTTAGCGACTAAGTGCCTTAGGAGGTAAAGGTTCAATAAATATCAAATTAAAAACAAAATAGGGGTATGGCTTGTGGGTGCCAAAAGAAAGGTCTATAGGCTCAAAGGGGCTAGCAACGGAATTTTTTTTTATGTGACAAGCACATCCATGATAAAGCAAGAAAATGCCTACGTCATCTCCTAGATTAGCACACTTACCATTTAGCTTCAATTAACACACGGGGCAAGTTCTAGACTACACAGGATAGCATAGAAAATCACAATTCCTCACACATACGATGCACATGACTCAATCAAGACGGTTTTGTTCAACTCTCAAGTCAAGCAAGCACACATAATTGAGAAATTTAAGCAATTTTGCACTATGTGGCATACAAGTCAAACAACTGAGAAAAGGCGTCACAAAATAGGTTATTTACTTTACTTAGGCTTCACAATTCAAACCAAATACACGAAAAATCAGAATGTATGTCATAGCCTAATGTGCCAGCATCAACCATGTCAATGAGTATCTCAGAGCGACTCAGTTTCTTCCTAAACTACTCCTAAAAAGAAATTAAAGTGCCCGGTTCGAGCACATCCTTGGAAAAGAACCGGTGCCTAAAGAAAAACCAAGGAATACTACCTAGCTATTCTAAAAAAATAAAATAAAATAAAAACAAAAATCTTTTTGGTGTTTTTAAATCGGACTTTTATCCCTCAAGAAAATTGTCCAAAAGATCCATCGTCGGGAAAAGTTCGAACTTTTTCACATTTTTTTTAACTTTCGTTTTTTTTTTATTTTTAAACCTAGACTATGTCTACTACGAGTTCTAAAAGAAAAACTAAAAAAATAGTTTTATACAATTACATTTCAGAAAGTAGTTTCCCCACCCCACACTTATATTATGCATAGTCCTTGATGCATGATCATAGAGAAATATTAAAACAAGGGTGAGAAATACTCCCTGAGACCCTCTCGGGCCTAGCTCGGACATGATCCTCAATATTAAAGGTCGGGACAACCCCACACTTAAGCTCAAACATGCTCCTCAGCTTCAACTTGGGGTACTCAGACTTTCCCTACTTTGCAAAACAAAAACAATACAAAACTTGACACTAAAAAAAATTAATCAATAGTTAAAAGATATACATGTTGGGTTGCCTCCCAACTAGCGCCTTATTTATAGTCGTGGCACGACTCTGCTACTCTACTCAGGCTGGGCGCTTTCTCTTCTTCTTTCTCCCATGAATTCTAGCCTTTTTGCACGCTCTCGGAAGGTCTCCTCTTTCATCTATGGCTCTTTTCTCTATCATCTTAACACGCCCAGCTGGAAACACTACCTCCTCTAATTCAGTTGTCCCGTATGGATCACTACAATTCACATAAGGACCCTGCTTTATCCCCTTCTATTTTACCACAGTAATCATGCACAAGTCCTCGTAATGCTTAGGAAGCTTAAGTGCCTTGTACACATTAAAAGTGACCTCCTCATCGTCAACTCTCATTTTTAACTTTCCTGCTCTCACATCAATAATTGCTCTACCAGTAGCTAAGAATGGTCGCCCCAAAATAATGGGCACTTCCTCATCTGCCTCGTAATCAAGAACAATAAAATCAGCAGGAAGAATAAACTTTCCCACACGAACTAACACATCCTCAATAATTCCTTCGGGCATGACTAGTGATCTATCTGCTAGCTGTAAAGTGATTGTAGTAGGTCTGAGCGCCCCCAATCCAAGTTGCTTGAACAAAGAGTATGGCATCAAATTTATACTAGCCCCTAAATCACATAGGGCTCTACCAACTTCTTGTTTTCCAAGAGACAAAGGAATTATGAAACTCCCAGGATCCTTCAACTTAGGAGGAAGTTTACTTTGAACTCTGGCACTGCACTCTTCAGTAAGTGCAACTGTTTCGAACTCTGCATGTCTTCGTTTGTTTGCCACAATATCTCAGAGATACCTTGCATACTTAGGCACTTCCTGCGAAATGTCCACCAAAGGCAAATTCACACTCACTTGGCTCAAAATATTTAGGAATTTCTTGTACTTAGCATCATCTTTTTGCTTCTGCAGCCTTTGTGGAAACGGAGGTGGTGGCCTAGTCTCAATTACTGGCTCGGGTCCTTTATCATCTTTCTCATTCCCCTCAACTGGCTTGGGAACTAATTCTCCTTCAGGATGAGCTGTATCCTTCTTTTTCATTGGAACTTCTTCTAATGCTCTTCCATTTCTCAAGGTAACCGCATTGACTTGAGCTTTAGGATTGGGCTCAGTATCACTAGGAAGAGCCCCTGCTGGTCTGGTATTTTGGGCTCTGGCAAGTTGGCCCACGTGGTGCTCCAAATTTCTCAGTGTTGTGGCTTGAGCCTGCTGATCAGCCATTATTTTCTGATTGAAAGTTTGTTGATCTGCTATTAATTTCTAATTGAAGGCTTGCTGATCTGCTATCAATTTCTGATTGAGGGCTGCTGGTCGGCCATCAATTTCTTCATCATCTCCTCAAGGCTAGCTTGTTGTTCATCCTGAGGTGGTCTGGATTGTTGTTGAGGTGCTTGAGGCCGGTATTGATTCTGATTGCCTTGATTTCCACCCCAGGAGAAGTTTGGGTGATTCCTCCAGTTGGGGTTGTAAGTGTCCCCATACTGATTTGTTTGGCCTCGATTTGCATTACCCACAAAACATACTGACTCTGGATTTGCTGGGCATAGATTGCTCATGTGACCCTCTCCACATACTTCACAAAATATTTGAACTTGTTGCACCGGCTGGGCTCGTTGCTTGTTAATGATCATTGTCATCTGATTGACTTGGTTGGTCAGCGTAGAGACCTGTGCTGACAATGCTGAGACAACATCTAATTCGAGAACCCCTGGTGATTTTTGTACCATGTTTCTGCCCATCTCTCCTTGCCAATCCGGATTACTTTTGGAGAATTTGTTCAATAATGCATAAATTTCATCAAAGCTTTTCTCCAATACTTGTCCTCCAACTGCAACATCTACTACAATTTTTGTTTGGGGATGGAGCCCTTCTATGAAAGTGTGAACTAACACTTCATTCGTCTGATTGTGATGAGGACAGTCTCTGAGTAGCCCCTTGAACCTTTCCCAAGCTGAGTATAAAGATTCTCCTGCTTTCTGTTTGAAGGCAACTATCTCACTTCTGATCTTTGCAGTTTTGCCTGATGGAAAGAACCTTGCCAGAAATTTTCTTGCCAAATCATTCCATGATGTAATGGAATTAGCTGGTTCTGCCTTTAGCCACCGCTTAGCTTCGCCCAACAGAGAGAATGAAAAAAGTGTGAGCCTCACATAATCTGGAGTGACCCCGTTAGTGATATAAGTGTCACTAATCTCCAAGAAGTTCAGAATATGCTGTTGTGGATCCTCGTGCGGAAGACCCATAAACTACCCGTTTGCATGAAGTAGTTGGATCATGCTCTGTTTCAGCTCAAAGTGCCCAGTGATTCTGGGCTTCACGATATTGGAGGTAACATTAGCAATACTGGGCATTGCTACCTCCTGAACAGCCATATGTTGCTCCTCTGCCATGTTCACAGGAAATTGAATGAGTGCTTGAATATTGTTTGTATCCCTTGCTTCCCTCAACCTCCTGTGAAATGTTTTCTCAGGTTCGGGGTCAAAGCCGTTGAGTCTGTCCTGGCTTCTGACCCTACACATTCAATCAAAGTTTCTGAGATTAGAGCAACAATCAAGTAACGTTAGACTAGACGAAATAAACAATTAAAGCAAAAACTAGATAGTAGTTAATATTCAAGTCCCCGGCAACGACGCCAAAAACTTGTTGCTCCCAAACTCACACGCAAGTATACGTGGTCGACAAGTAATATAATGATAAGTTGAGTGTCGAACCCACAGAGACTTGTGTAAACTACTCACTAAATCACTAAAATTGTTATTCAATCTAGCTAAAAGCAAAGTCCAATAATATGATTATACTATACTACGATTCTAAATACTAACTTAATTATCAAGTAACGAGTTGATTGTTGTGTATTCAGTAGAGACAAGTATTCCAGGGTTGTGATCGATTCACCACTCGTATTATGTTCTAATTAACTCACCCCTTCATATAATTCACTCATGGTTTCTAATTAATCGATAAATGCTCTCATAGCCTTCTCTCGAAGTACTACTCACCTATTCTCAATAGATTAACGCCTATATTCCAATGAAATCAATCTATTAAGAACGCATTACGATCACGATATTTAATTAAGCACGGTGACTAGGTATATTCCTATCCTAACCACAAATCCGCTCCCCTTAAGGGTTAAGATCATGCTCTGTTCAATTCTTCTCTAATCTAAACACGGCTTTCCCAAGCATAGCATAGATAGTAAATAGAACCTAACTGCTGGCCAGACAATTAAGCAATTAAACACAGAATTGAAGAAACAACCATATGTTGGTGAATTATAATCAATGTTAAGTTAATATCAAACAACAATATTCATGGCTAAATCACAACCCCAGAACAATGGGTGTTTAGCCACTCATGATGTAATCAAACAATTGCATGTGTTGAATCAATTGGAAATACTAGAAAAAGATGAAGAAAACTGAGAATTCTCTGCTTCCTCACAATTCCGTGTGTGTTTTTACTCCAAAGTGGCGTCTCCCCCTTCAAAAATAGGTTTAGTCTTGCTTTTACATATGTTGGGTAGGTCTAGGGCCAAAATAACCTTGTCCCGGACGAAATAGGACACATTTCACGTCACCGACGCCCAGCCCGGCGCCAGGCGCCCTCCATAGCGCCCAAATATTTGTGCATATTTGTGCATACTGTTTAGTTAAATAACTTTTGAGGTTTAACAAGCTATATTTTTTAAAATTACTTTTGAATATAAAAATATTTAGTTTGAAATCGTCTTCAAATAGTATAAATAGATGAAAATCATTTAATTTTTATTTTCAAATTGCTTTAAGATAGTATGGGTAAATATGAAAATCTTGTAAATATCGATACTTCTTTTTGTTGTTGTATTATTTAAAAATTAATTTTATTTTCTCTATAGAAACTTCTATTTGAATAAAATAAAATTAATAATTTTCCAAAATGAGAAAAAGATTGGAAATGAGCATTTGCAATGCACAAACAGACTAATCAACACATGCATAGTGTATTTAAAGGAGAATTGTGGCTAGAGGAATGTGGGGTCCACGTGTATTTTGCATTTAAGAAATACAAACATGGAATTTTTATAAAATAACATACATGCCCTTGGTCAACCATCTTTCCTTTTCTATATAATAGAAAAATGGCGTTAAAAGTAAATGATTTTACTCCCAAAATTCAAAAGAAGCCATGACACGTCAAATATTGAAAGGTGTGCCATTGCCAAAATGGCCCGTAACACGGCCTTTTTGACATTTCGGATTCGATTTGTTGTTAAACTTCCCAACTTCTAAGAGAAAATGACAAAAATGGTCCCTTATTTTTGTGAGTAGGTTCATGATAATCCTTTAAATATACTCCTACCAGTTTTAGTCCTTTCAGTTTCACAAAACTTAACTCTTTTGGTCTCCATCCATATTTTAACTAACGCCGTAAGTTAACTTTAACAGAATCACTCATGCGAGCCTCACGTGATCTTAAAATATAAAACATTTTGCCCCCTTTCCCAGCAGGTCTTAATTCACCACCACCCCGCGTCAGCGCAGCTTTCATCAAACTTACAGGTACAATCTTTTTTCTTCTGCACATATCTCATCTTTGAACAAATTTGAATACCAGCTAAAAACTTCATTAGACACTTTTCTTTTCACATCCATGAAAAAGTGAAAATGGTAATTCTTAACAGAATACAGTTTTGATTTTTTTGTCATCCTCATTCTCTGCTTTCTTGAATAAAAGTGATTAACAAAAATTCTCTAAAACACTTTTCTTTTCATAAACATGAATAAAGTGAACTGGGTCAAACTTTTAACCGAATAAAGATTAGACCTTTGGTCATCGTCATCTCTGGTTTCTTGGGGAAAAAATGATGAACACCTAAAGAAACACTTTTCTTTTTATAAATTCATGAATAAATTTAACTGGGTAAATTCTTAATTAAGATTTGACATTTTTCATCCTCGGTTTCTTCTTTTCTGGTGGCTTAACTTGTTGCTCATCTACTACTGCCATTTTCCAATATTTATAATCAGAATTTCAATTTGGATTCTATAATGAATAAAAACTCACAACCCACTTAATAAAAAATCAAGATTTTAAGGATTTACCTAAATAGGTAGTATGTGTTATTGAGTTGAAGATTGAAGCGTTTTAGCACTTCAATAAGCAGGCGGTCATTATTTTCAACTTTCAAGTGCTTTGGGGGCAGAATTTTTCGATTTTAAGCGCTCACGTGAGGCTCACATGAGTGGACAGTTAAAGTTAACTTGCGATGTTAGTTAAAAATGGATGGAGACTAAACGAGTAGAGTTTTGTGAAATTAAAGGACTAATAGCCCGTTTGGCCAAGTTTTTTTTGGGGCCAAAAGTGCTTTTTTTGGCAAAAGCATTTTTGGCCAAAGAATGAGGTGTTTGGCAAGCTTTTGGAAGGAAAAAAAAGTGCTTTTGAGGAAAAGCAGAAGCAGTTTTGGAGAAGCAGAAAAAAGTAGCTTCTCTCCAAAAGCACTTTTCTGAGAAGCACTTTTGAGAAAAATACACTTAGAAGCAGTTTTCAAAAGCTTGGCCAAACACTAATTACTGCTCAAAAGTGCTTTTCAAATTAGTTAGCCAAACACAAACTGTTTCTCACCAAAAGCACTTTTGAGAAAAGCACTTCTCAAAATAAGCTGATTTTAGAAGCTTGGCCAAACGGGCTGTAAAACTGGTAGAAGTATATTTAAAGGACCATCTGTTAAACTAAGGATGTATTGTGGTCCGGGCCCGGGCCTAAATGGGCCAAACGGGCCTGGGCTTAGGCGGGCCGGGCTTAGGCGGTCCCGGGCCAAACGGTCCCGGGCCTAACAGGCCAAATGAGTGGAACCGGCCCACCGCGGTCCTAAGCCCACATGGTCCCGGGCTAAATGGGCCGGGCCCACGGGCCTAACGGGCTTTTTCGTTCCGGGCTATTTTTTTTTATTTTTTTTATCTAAGGCAATTTCTTGTAAACTATATATGTATATACTAATATAAATTGCTTATATATAGCTATATAAATATATATGGTATATATAGTATGTATATATAATTATATATTGCCTTATATAATATATAACTTATATATATTATATATACTATATGTATTATATATACTATATGTACATATAAACTAGGAAAACTTACATAAATGTCCCAAATAAATCTCAACTTACCAATCTCTAGCCATTAGTCATAGACTTACCAAAACTAGCCAACAAAAATTAAAAAACCAAATAATAGGGTTCTTTCTCTCAAAGAATCACATGCAAAAATCACCTTCCATATTTTTAAGCGTGATTAGCAACATTAGATACAAGACGGAAAGGAAATTTCATGGACGGGGTAGCAAATAAGGTGATGAAATACAAAAATCTTATAGAATATTCTAAAAATCTAAACAAAAAAGGAACTTTTTCAATGGGTATAGTTGAAATCATTGAAAATATATAGATAAGTCAATATACAAAATTGAGGAAGATTGGAGTGATTTGGACTGGTTTTGTATCAAAATTCGTAATTAAATCGAGTTCAAAAAGGTCTTCTGCGACACATGTATCAAACATGTATCACGCATGTATCACACACGCAAGTATACATGGATATACATGTGATATACAATTGATACAAATATGATACATATGTGATACACAAATGATACACAGTGTGATACACATATCATTTTTTTTCATGTTCAGCTTTTACTTCGAATTTTCAATTCAAACCACCTCAAAACTTCACCAAATCATCCCAAAACTGAGATTCAAGCTTCTTAAGTTATGCCCAGTCTATTCTAATAACACCCACTCAAAACAAAGCACAAATTTGATATTTTTTTGCTACAAATAGCTAATTGGCTAATTTGCCTAATATTAGTAATATTTTATCAATTGGCCAATTTTTGTAATGAGCTACTTATAAATGGACATAGCTGGTAATTTCCCTATAAACTAATACATATATAATTTATATGTATTAGATATATATATAGTGCCTATATATATATATATATATATAATATATATAGTTCAAATTAAAGTTTACATTTAATACTTGGGGGCCAAATGGCTATTTTTAAAAGTGCCAAACGGTTAAAATTGCAGGCCAACGGCTACATTTTAAAATTCTAACCGTTGGGCCCTTTTTTAAAAAAAAAAATATTTTTTAAAAAAAAAATAACCGTTGGGCCCGTTTGGCCCAGTTGAACCGGCCCAGGCCCGTCTGCCGGTCCCGGGCTCGCGGGCTTTTTGTTAAGGACCGGCCCACTGTGGGCTTTTGCACCACTAGAGATCGGGCCCGTTTGAATCGGCCCGTTTGGCCCGCGGTCCCGGGCCGGTCCCGGGCTGGGCCCGAACCACAATACAGCCTTATGTTAAACTTCCAACTTGTAGACTAGAAGAAAAAGTAATATTAGCGCTGCTACTTTACACTCTATTTGGATTATTGTTAGCCATCGTTTTATAATGTACTGTACTGTATTGTATCGTATTGTATTGTATTGTTTTATGAATACAACGTTTGGATAGATTGTACTGTTTACTCTTGTTAAATAACATCTTTTCTGATTGGTTTGACTGTATTGTACTGTAGTGTAACTGATAAGTTTACTAAAATACCCTCAATTATTTTAAATATTAAATTTATCAAGAATTACGATAAATTAAGAAAATTCATTTCTATTAATTTATCACCAATTATGTCTTATAAATAGATTAAGTAATTAAATTCATGTAAATTCTAACAAAATTAATGGAATAATTTAATAATATTAAAAATAATAAAAAGTACACTCAATGTATAATTAGATCATAATAATAATATTAAAAAATAAAATATTAAATAAAGAATAATGACGGTGGAAACGAACGAAGGCAAATTACGTAAAGAATGACTGACAGAACCAGTTTAGGAAAAAATGGGACTAGGATAAAAGTAGATTATAAATTGGAGATTTGGAGTTAAAAAAAAAAAACTAAAAGATAAAATAGAATTATAGAGTAAATAAGGGTATAATTGAAAAGAAAAATAGAAAATAATTTCACCATATCAAATTGGTTGTTTCAAAAAATATAACTTTTCATTGTTCCGGAATAATAAATTTAACAATGCAATGCAATTAATTTTAAGTAAACAATCAAAACAAACATTATTTTGAGACAAGAATGGATAACAACCATCCAAACAAGTTGTTAGTGCAACGTTCTCAGTAGGGGTGTTCGTGGTTCGGTTTGGATCGGTTTTTCCCTAAAAAGAAACCAAACCAAGTACGTCGGTTTTTCAAATATTAGAACCAAACCAACCCAATTAAGTCGGTTTTTTCTCGATTCGGTTTAGGCCGGGTTTTGTCGGTTTTTCGGTTTTTTTGGTTATTTGTCGGTTTTTTCTTAAATATAAGACATACACTACCAAACACATATTCCGGCGATCACATTTTCAACGTAACACTATCAAATCAATTGCCCTTTGAGAAATCTATTATTTACTAAAATATATTGATAATAAATGAATAAAATAGTGATGAATAATTTAAGGACTCAATTAAAAATATATTTTTTTTAACATGAAATGGATTCTTACACTTAACAAAAGAAAACTACCAATCAAACTAGAATAAAAAGGTAAAGAATTGTACTAAAAGTGCAAACGATTAACATTCACTATAAAATTTTTGAAACTTTTTATAAAATTATACATATATATAGGTGTAATAATAAATTTGAAATAGCTACTCCTATAGTCGGTTTGGTTCGGTTTTTTTCGGTTATTTTTTTATTTAAAACCTAAAACCTAAACCAAATTTAGTTCGGTTTTTAAAAATTTCTAAAAACCTAAAACCAAAACCAAAACCAAAAACGTAATACGGTTTTTTTAGTTCGGCTTTTCGGGTTTTTATGAACACCCCTAGTTCTCAGCTCGCATCAACATTCTCCATCAACTCGCATCCAGGCGGCTCGGTGACTACTGGGTTTGTTGACCCTACCTTTGTACAATTTCTTTCGGTCAAATTCTATACTTGCAAAATATCTGTTTTGATCTCGTTTTTTCTTCTTCTAATCTGTACTCATCAGAAGTGTATAGAGCTACAGAGAAATGGCGATGTTAATAGCGGCACGTTGATTATCAGCTGGATCAGCTTTATCAGATTCACTGCGTTATACCTCTTGCTGGCGGTTTTTCTCTACCTCTTCCAGGGAGGAAAAAGACACATTTGGTCCCATTCTCGTTCCATCGCTTTCCTTTTCTCTATTTTTTCCTTTATTTGTGCTTTTCTTTTTTGGGCTTCCCCTTTTCACATGTTTAATATTTTACCTGAGCTCTTTACATGTTCTTGTCGTGTTAGTCTGAAATTTTGAAAAGCATAGTCAAATGAGAAAATGAATATATTAGGAGGATCATTGTCAGTTGATGGTCAATATAAGAAAATAATCAAACTGTGATGAATCGTGAAATAAATGGGGACAGAGTATTCGTATACTCAAGCCAATTTAATATAGGATTGAGCCATTGGCGATTGAATATTGAATGATTAATTGCGTGTTAAAGTCCTTTAGGATTTTATGCTGTTGTAAGGGTTTGTCCATGTTTCTAGTGAGAAGAAAGTAGGTTGCAAAGAGATTAACCAAAGTTTATTTTTTGATAATGGTGGTGTTTAGTCAGCTTGCACCACCTCGACTTAGTCAGCTACCTGAGACCTTCCACCAGTGCATACACGGATAATTCTGTCCGTCAAGACTTATACATATTGGAAGAAATCACCTAGCTTTTTTTGCTCTACTGGGATTTGAGTGCCGGTCTGCCTGTCCATTCTAGCTTCATTGACCTCTAGCTCACAAGCCATAACTATTTCATTTAATAAGAAGATTTATGTTGCTAACGGATTTGATGGCACCTTGCAGTTCTTTTTTCTATATGGATGTGTTTCTCTTCTGTTCTCTGCTTTATCGATAGTGAACAATCAGCTGTCTTCAACATAGATATGATGCAGAAGTCTTCAACATAGATATGATGTAGAAGTTTTCCAACTGCCTCCTTAACTAACTAAAGCTCCAGTCAAGCGAGTATCGAAATGCTTCATATAGAACAACCATAGGTTTCTGGACTGATAATACAACAACTGTGCTAGAGTATATGCTACATGTAGCTTTTCCTCTGATCAAGAGGGCATATAGCCATATACTATAACTGATCCAAAGTTGTGCTAGAGTATATGCTACATTGTCATCCTGAATTTACTGTTTAAACGCTGAACTTAATTTTGCTATGCTAGCTCAATATAACTCAGATAAATCCATGGTGATTAGAGTTTGAAGCTCCCTTTTTAATATCTTTATTAAATTCTTCTGTAGAGAACCTTTTGGACGGGTGACCTTTAATCAATTAAATGTAACGTTCATGTCTTGCGATTCCATCAATCCAACTTGCTGTTTTTAGAATCTTGTACTGCCTCATTAAACGTTAATGTTAATAGAAAGTGATAATTTAATTAGAATTCTCTCATTTTGGCATAACAATGTTTCAAGGCATTGTTTCACTGGCTTGTGCACGGAGACAAGTTATTCTTACTGTTTTGGGTGAAAAACGGCATCCGATATCTTTATGATTTCTCTATTAGGCAAATCATGGAGTGCAATAGCTTATATTTGTTGAGTTTGTCCATTTCTTTGACAAATTGTTGTTCAAGGCAGCAATCTTTTTCTGTTAAGTAGGCTTGTTTTGCAAAGGATGTCAGTAAATCTTGCGATCTTACATAGTGGAGTCCATTGTTTTTTTGGTGGTGATGGTTTTTGGGGGGAGGGGGGGAGGTACCTAGAGTGCACCACGTGTCTCTTTACATTCAAAGGGTTGGTTCTCTTCTTTGCTCTTTCTGTACGTTTGACATTGATGAACTAGTGAACTGGTAATAGGTGTGAAATATCAGGTTGATCTTGAAATTCTCTCTTTAAGAGTTACCATATTCAGAATTGGTAGTCAATTCTATTCTCGATAAGGCCAGACTTTATTGGCTATCTTCCAAGTGTGCAACTACACCATCTTGAGTTTCCTTCTAATTGTACTTTTTATGTCTTTTTTGTATCTCCTCCAGGTTATGGGGGGCACAAACTCAAAGATCATTGCAGAATTTTGATATTGGGGGTGAGCGTGAAAGAATGCCTGAGCCAATCATACATGCATTTGGTATTCTCAAAAAGTGTGCTGCTAAGGTTGGTTAATCTGTAATGCTGTTTCCTTCTTAAACAGTTGATAACTTCTTCTTTATCTACTTCATTTTATCAAAATTTTGGTATAGTAAGTATGTGGTAATGCTTGACAGCAGTTGTTTTGGTCTTATTTTAACTTGTGTTATGAAATTGCAGGTGAACATGGAATATGGCATTGACCGATCTATTGGAAAAGCAATAATGCAAGCTGCTGAAGAGGTTGCAGAAGGAAAGTTGAATGATCACTTCCCTTTGGTGATTTGGCAAACTGGTAGTGGCACTCAAAGTTACATGAACGCTAACGAGGTATCAGCAGTTCTTGAACTTGCAGGTCCTAATGAGGGCTTGTTCTAAGCTTGAGCCTTATTAATTGCTTCTAGCAGGTCCAGAAATAATCTTAATGCTTAAAGTCCATTCAAAGAAATGGTCTTCATGGAAAAAACAAAATTTGATGCTCTAAAATTTAATTTAAGCTTTTCTCTGTGATTGAGCTTGTCCCCCTCCTACAGGACTTCTCATCTCATTGTTACTAACTTCTTGTTTCCAGAAAAAAAATATTATCACTTCAATATGGACAAATTACAAACTATCTCTTGTACTATGACTCATTTGCAAATACTTCCAGGATAAACAACAACAACAACAAACCTAGTGTAATCCCATAAGTGGGTTCTGGGGAGGGTAGTGTGTACACCTTACCCCTACCTTCAAGAAGGCGGAGAGGCTTTTTCCGGAAAACCCTCGGCTTAGGATAGGTAAAAGGAAGGGCAACAACAACAAGCGTACCAATTAGAAAACCGAAGCAAAAATACAAAACACTAGGTACTGCAATCAGACACTTCCAGGATAAACGTGTCCCCTAAATCTTATACTTTAGTATAAACAGTCATATGGGAAAAAATTCATTACTGTCCTTTATTGCTACCAGAGGCAAGAAAAAAAAAACAAATAAGTTGGTACAGGGGAAAGGGTAACGAATGCCAAATTCTCGTCTCCCTTCACTTTGATATTTTTATTCCATCCTTTATGGAGTTATCTGCATCTGAAGCCCGGTGTCCTAATTTTCAATGTTCTTGGGTTTCAATAGTTCCAGAGTGAAGCTTGATTACAGAAGGTAGGAATTGGACTATATTAAGGGTGGGAAGATTGCACATAAGGAGATGCGTGCAGTGACTGAGATGGGTTCTGCCCACAATTAAGTATATGTAATTTCATTGGTGACTTCTGTGTAATGCTTTTTCGTATCAAAAAGGTAATTTTATCTGTTAGTATTACATTGTGGCATTATGCCTATTTTTTTCGTAATTAAACAATGACTTGGGTGATACAAAGGGTGATGTTGGATACAAAAATTTGTACGGTTACATACCTGATGGAACCTAAGATTTCAAATGTAGGTCTTAATATGAATACCGTGAATCAAATGTCTGAGCTCATTCCAAAGAATGCATGATGTCTTGGCAAACACCAGATCTTTGAATTTGAAAAAGTGTTCCTGGATCTACTAATAAAAAAAGTGTTTCCTGCTCTTGATATGAAGAGCATGATCTATTTTAGTTTAGATGGCATGTAGTTAAGTATCCCACATTGGCTGTGGGAAATTTTTTGGTGTTACTTATATGATTTTGGGCAGTTATCATCTTCTGAGCTAACTTATGGGGGAAAATTAGGTTCAGGGTCCATTTTCTCCACATGGTATCAGAGAATGTCATCCCTATTCTTGGTTTACCCATATGTTGGGCCCTTATACTCTATTGTCTATGCACCAGATGTTCAGTCCTGGGCGTGTAGGGCTGGGGGTGTTAAGTGTCCCGTATTGGTTGAGGGGATGGCTATTGTCTCCCTATATGTTCGTGGGGCAATCCTCATCTCATGAGCTAGCTTTTAGGGTTGAATTAGACCAAATGTTCATGTTTTTATCAGTACCCAGTGCAGGTTATTGAATGCTAAAAATATGGGTGTTCTGTCTTCCACAATATTGTGATTGCTGGTGCAGTTATCTCCAGATAATATATTTCGATAAGGTCAATATGCAAGAGATCCCTTCTCAAAAAAAAAAATATGCTGGAGCTCTAATGATTATTTCCTACTTCCTAGTTGCTACCGTTATTAATCTGTTGGAACTTGACTGTTATTTTTGCCTTTTGATGATACTAGATACTTGGTTAGAACGAGCAAATGAATTTCTTTAGCCAATTACCCAATATATCTCGACTTTGGACTATTGGGTATGCGTCATAGGGAAGAGGGATCCACCTTTCTATATTTTGATGGGTTGGTTACTAGCAATGGAGAAAGTTAATCACATTCAAGAGTTTTCTGATGTTTTGTATGGGATTTGAGAGAAATACCTACTGTTATGAATAAATATGTTATGCAGAAATCTGATAGATGAAAGCTGCTCGGATAGTAATTTTACATGAACATGCATTCTGCCTGTTAAAACTTTAAGTGCATTTACTGGTTAGATTCGGGTGGTTTAGGTAAGATACTGAAATATTACTCCCTTTTCTGGTTTTTCCTTTGATTGCACCGGAAAGCACTGCTTTTGAAATTTGGCTATCCCCAAGACTTCAACAGTTGTGCTTCAGCGTTGCATATGCATTATGTGTTTTCTGTGTTTCTATGGTAGCTAAAATATTTCAGATCTTAGATGGGTTGCAATATATGTCTTCTGGACCTTTGAGGAAGTTGGGAATAATTTCGTTTACCTTCTTATGATCATCCTTTTCCAACTGGATAATGGTAAAAATTGATCTGTCATGAACTCATGTTTTTCCCTATCTAATGATATATTATTAAATATCTTCAGGTTATTGCAAATCGAGCAGCTGAAATACTTGGCCATAAGCGCGGTGACAAACATGTGCATCCAAATGACCATGTTATAGATCGCAATCTTCAAATGATACCTTTCCTGCGGTAGGCCTCCTTTAATGTTACTTTTGTTGCAAGATATGTTGCTATTCTTCTTACAAAATTATGCTGACTTCTTAGTAATGGTTATTCTTTTTCATGTGTAGGTGATGCATATTGCTGTGGCAGTGGAGCTAAATAAAAGATTACTACCGAACCTGAAACAGTTGCATACTTCACTACATTCAAAGGTTGACTATTAAGTTATGTCACTCGTACAGTATTAAAAATAATATATAATAAATTTCCCCCCCCCCCAAAAAAAATGTTCCGATAAGTTTTGAAATACTTTATGCAGCATTATTTGGTTCTTGTATTCTGCTATTCTGCTTGCTCCTTTACATATATGCCAGATCTATTGGTTCACAATTTTGCAATTCATGCTTATTCGGTCATAAATGCTCAAAAGGGAGCAAGTTGCCTTTTCTGAACTTATATAGCGAAATGGTGAATTTGGTTGAGCACTATGAGGAAAATAAATTAAGAAAAGTCAAGACAGTATCACAAGAAAAGTCCAGACACTAAAAAGATTGATTAGATCAGAGCATTATGATGTATCCATCTTCTGTTGGTCTGTCTGGAATTATTTATGCCTTTTGATTAGATTCTGCTATAATACCATTAAACCAAATCAAATGTGGAGCTCAATCTTTTGGAATGCCTTTACAGGACAACAAAGATAAAACATCAACCTCTTTCTCTTTTATTGAACACATTAATTATCTTCAAGTTAATGTTATTTGCCCAAATGTCAGAAGAATTACTATGCTTTTGGATCCGATCCTATCTCACAGCCTGATTATCTTAATTGCCAGTCTAAATTTGATCTTCAAGGCTAATGCTAATATTATCGGAGCAGCTAAGTCATGTTATTTGAAGTCATTTGCTATTTTGATTCAAATTCTACTGCTTGCCTTGGCATCTAGTCAATAGATGCTCTCACAAAATCTTCTCAATGTGTCACACTTCTGTAATATTACTATTAATTCCTTTGTAACTAAGCCGCTTTCCTATCCAATTACTTTTACCAGTCAATCGAATTCAAGGACATTATTAAGATCGGGCGGACCCACACACAAGATGCAACCCCTTTGACTCTTGGACAAGAGTTTAGTGGGTATACTACTCAAGCAAGCTCTATTTACTTTCAGCATTTTTAAATGCTAAAGTTGTCACTACAAGTAGAGAAAGAGTGTTCTCCTTGGTTTGATGGAATTGACAGAGTCTTGTGCACCCTTCCACACATGTATCAGGTTCTTTCTCAACCCTTTACTTTCCTTTAATTTCCTTGTTCCTCCTTTTGTCCTGTTTTAACTGATAACATCTTCACTGAGCAGCTCGCATAAGGAGGCACAGCAGTGGGGACAGGACTGAATACAAAGAAAGGGTAAGTGTTCCAGTATTGAGGTTGGGTTTTGGTCAATTTCAGCCACCCAATCTCCATTATTGGTATGCAAAGGTGGAGGGAGCATTCTACCTGCTCAATCCTTTAAATTTGTTTTTGTAATACCTCTTATTGTGTCATCCTTTCATATATCCAACTTCAGCCATGCTATATGTTTTGAATTGTGGTTACATTATCTTCATTCTCCATAGGTTTCATTAAAATTGCTGCAGCAGTGGCAGAGGAAACTCACTTGCCATTTGTAACAGCTGAAAACAAGTTTGAAGCACTGGTAATCTCATGATTCTTGAGTGTATCGTTTGTTGATTGGAGGTTCTGGTTGCTTGCTCATTGTTTTGATATAATACGCGGGCAATCGCAACCGATGTTTAGTGTTTAACAATTCTGGCATTGGCAGGCTGCTCATGATGCATTTGTACCAGTGGAGCTGTAAATACGGTAGCTGCTTCCATCATGAAGGTTGGGAATGATATACGCTTCTTGGGAAGGTATGCGTCTCATATGTATTATTTCCTCAGTAGGTTGCTATCTTTTGAGACCTCAAAGCTTAGAAGGATGTATGTTTTCCATGGATTATATGATTTTTTCAAATTACTTTCGTTGGAGGGTTTACATCCTTTTTTATTCAGTGGTCCCCGCTGTGGTCTTGGGGAGCTCATTCTTCCTGAAAATGAACCTGGAAGCAGTATAATGCCGGTAACTTCATTTCCTTTGAATCTTTTAAAAGACTATGTATGATCTCTTGTCATTTTTAACCTTTCTACCCAATCTTAAAAATGACTTCTATTTCAGGGCAAGGGAATCCTACTCAGTGTGAGGCTCTCACGATGGTCTGTGCTCAGGTGATATATCTGTCTAATGGATGATGTAATTAAATTGTCTTGAAGCTTTATGTTTTGACTTCCTAATATGCTTCTCCAGAGTAATTAAACCTTGATTCCAATGCATGACATTTATACAACTGGGTCTACGCTAGTTATTTGTTTTCAAGTTTAACGGTTGAGTCTTTTATGAGCTGCAGGTTATGGGGAATCATGTGGCTGTCACAATTGGTGGATCAAATGGCCATTTTGAGCTGAATGTTTTCAAGCCTATGATTGCTAATGCCCTTCTACATGTATGATCTGCCATTCTTTTTTGTTTTCTTGCTGTTAATACTAAATTAGAATTAATGGTAAGCTACTGTCAGAGTGAAGCATGGAACCATAAGATGTTTGCCAGCAGTTAACCGCGCTGACTTTTATGTTCTCACCCAGGCAATAGATGTGGGGTGGGGTGGGGTGGAGTGAAGTTTATTTTATCTCTGATCTGATTGTGACTATTTGTGGTTTATACCCCTCTCCATCTTCCTGGAAATTTAAAAAGCATGTGCATTCATCGTTGTTTTAGTACTATTGATAGTTTAGATGTACCATATGTGATGCTGTAGTCTAAAGCAGTTAAGTCTGTACCTTATCCAAAAAAAAAAAAAAAAAAACAGTTAAGGCTGTATCTGCTGCTGCCTTCCCAAGGCTGACATACCTCTCTTTTTCTGTCATGTCCAGTCAGTAAGATTGCTAGGGGATGCATCTGCTTCTTTTGAAAAGAATTGCGTGAGGGGTATTCAAGCTAACACGGAGAGGATTGCTAAATTGTTGCACGAGGTCAGTTACTGTGTATCTGATAAACTAACTTTGGTACCCTCTTCTACTTTACAAGTTTTAAGCTCTATTTTATTGATCTCATTTTGTGTATAACTTTGCAGTCGCTCATGCTCGTCACATGTTTGAACCCAGTAAGTATTCCATCTACATGTTCTAAGTACATGCTTACCTGCAGCAATTTTTACTACTACTTTTCCCGCATAGTTAGGACTGAACTGACAAGAACGATTTAAAACTGAAGAAATTTTACTGATTGCTGATATGCTTGCTGTCTATTTCAGAAAATTGGTTACGATAATGCTGCTGCAGTTGCCAAGAAAGCCCACAAGGAGGGAACCAGTTTGAAGGTAATGATATTTGTCAATTTTATTTAGGGGATCGATATTTTTTTTTTTTTTTTTTTTTTGGTTAATAAAAAATTGACGTATATTTGAATCTGCAGGATGCTGCTCTTAATATAGGAGTCCTCAAATGTGAAGAGTTTGATCAACTTGTAGTTCCTGAGAAAATGATTGGTCCAACTGACTGATCAGCTCCATTAGTTCTATCAAATGGGAGAGAGGACCATGGCGCACCATATTAGCTTTTCGTCCATCAAATTCAACTAGGAAAATAAAATATTTAACGCAATTTATCAGCACTTGACTGGGGGATTGCCTCCATTTTTGGTAATGAGACCCTGAGCTATAGCGAAGTAAATAATGGCTGAATCATTCTTTCTTACCGTTCGCTGTGCTAAGGTTGCTGTCATTACTGACGGGATCACAACTCTTTCCTGTTCTTTGTATGTGCCTTTTGGCAAAGCGGGTTGGCCTTGTGACAAATGGCTCATGTGATTCTCACTTCTAATGGTGATAGTCAGTAACTTTGACCTGCTCGGATTTTCTGCCTATAAGTTGAATTTTGCCTACTAGAAAATTACTTTCAGCGATTGTTTTGAGATATACTTCGCTTGCCAAAATAGGATCGATTTATGTGGAAGGAAGTGAAAAGAGAAAAAGCAAAAGATTATTATCGGAGCAGGGAGCACCTGTGATCGTTTAGTATCTAGTTTCAAAATAAAGCTTGTGATTCCTTTTATACTCAATAAAATATATATGACCATGTCATTTAACTTTATTCTATGAACAAATGCGTCATTTACTGAGCATACATAAACTTGCATAACTTCAGTATACGTGGCTCATTGAATTATTTTCGAAATGATGCCAAAATAAGAAATCTCAATCAATTATGTCTTAGAGCCCGTTTGGATTAGCTGATTTGAAGTAGCTGATAAGCATTAGGTGTTAAAAAGCACTTTTAAGTGTTCAAATTGATTTAATGAATGAGCAGTTATGTGTTTGGAAATTGATAATGAGTTGCTGCAGTATTTGATAAAAAAGTGCTGATAAGTTCTTTTTCAGTTAAAATAACTTAAATAGCCTTAGAACTGTTTACACTTATAAGGACGTAATTTCTTTAAAATTTTACATTCCATATCGATAAATACAAAATATTCTATTTGTCATTTTATTTTATATACAATTATGCTTAGATAAGATAATTTTTATGATAAGCATATAATCATAAGTTATAATAATTAATAAATTGACAAAAATTTCTCAGTAAAATATAAACCTAAATATGACAAAATATTTGAGGCAGTGAGTATCGATGTAGGAGTTTTGTTTTAGAAATAAATATTTTAAGGATAAAATAGTAAAAATCTTGGTCAAACTTAAAGCGCTGAACTTGTGACTTTTGGCTTATAAGCACTTTTAGCTTTACCAAATGCGTAGATAAGCCGAAAAGTGCTTGTAAGCTAGTTTGACCAACTTATAAGCTTAGCCAAACACCCTCTTAATCTCAAACTGTTCGGATAAGTTGTGTGAATCTATTCTTTTTCTGTTCAGGTCATTTCATTCCAAGGAATGTTTCGTTCATTTAACACTATATCCCGGAAAGAAATAAGAAAATGTGTTGCTTTGAATAACATTTTTATTGTTTTGAAAATGATACTCTTCTCTTGTTCGTGCCGTGGACTTCTTTCTCTCTACACTGACCCGTAAATCACGATAGATTCAACATATTCAAACGTTTTTTTGGGCTTTCTGCCTGGAAAATGTATAGAGCCGCAATTCGCAGGTTCTGTGCACTTAACAAATCGCTTTCACTGCATCTGATAGTGATAGGTGAATGAATCTCACTTATCCTGTGATTTATTCCTAGGGTAGGAGCCTATTACATTTAAATACTCAAGAAATTACAAAAACTCATTCTTACAAAAACTTTTTATGTTCTATTTAAGAGGGGGTTGTTTGACCAAAAAGTGTTAAGCTTTTTGTTAAACTAATTAATGAGGAAATAGAGGGTGAATCCTAGTTAAATATAATAAATTCTAGATCTAAGATTTAGAGAGATCCGTGGGATGAGATCGTGTTCGAGAATAATTAATATCAGGTAAGTGTTCAATGATTGTCAATGAATGTTATAATAAGAACATGCAATAAATGTAGATAATGGCAATAAATGTAATAAAGAGGAATTTATCACCCAGATGTTAGATGACTTGAGTGATTCTTCTTCCTGACAGCAACGTGGATAATGGTAAGTGAGGGTGGATAAGGAATCTTTGGATCTTGTAAACAAAAAATGAACAACATGTGTTGAGCAATAGAATCAGTGAACAAGACAGCCTTTTTGTATATTCTTTATCGTCAACTCTTTACAAAATGCTCTTATTGAAAAATGAATATCCCCTTTGTTTTTTTTCTCTTCCTATTTATAAGGGATATCCCTAAGAAATCCTAAAAAGTACAACATAAGGAATATCCAGTGGAATATTCCTTATGTCTATTGCTAAATTATCCTATCGTTGCTTCCTTGCTTCGCTTACTTGACCTCGGCAGAAATCCTTCTTAAGACGACTCCTCGCCGTTATGTCGTGGTCGACTCTATCCTCGACCATGTTTATTTGCAGTTATAACACCGGTCAAATTTAGACCAATACAGTTAGTCCTTGCGCTTGTTGAGGTCGTGATCTTGCATGTCCTCGACGAGCGGATCCGGCCTGCGTCAATTTAGAAGAAATTTGGTTGTCTTGATAGAGTCGACTCGGCCGAGGTCGAAAAACGGCGGGCCAACGGGGCTACGGTTGGTGCGACCAACATGGGGTGACGTCATGCCCACGCGCGTCATCGTTACGCGTCTTCCTAATGCAGTGTCTGTGCTTCTATCGCTTCAATTTTAGTGTCATTGACGGTCCTTTGCTTCGATTCTGGTGTCACCCAACCCTATAAATAGATTGGGGGGGGGGGGTCTCATTTTCGAAAATTTTCATCATTTCTCATTTCGTATGTGCATTGTTCTTCTTTGATCTCCTTCTTTGATCTCCGCTTGTAATTCCTTGCAGCCTCTTCAATTCCAGTCCTTGACTTCTTACCCGGTCAATTTCTTCTTCTTCAGACTTCGTTGCACACGTTTTGTTACAGAAATATGTCAAAATCTCCTCATATTCACGACGAAGTTTCCGATGCCACTCCTTTATCGGTGACCCTTCTTCCCGGCAGGGAGGAATTCATGATTGAAGAGGAGGAAAGCTTCCCCACCGTGGAGGAGGTAGTCCCCAAGAACCCTTTGGTCAGACATGACTTCCCAAAGGAACCTGCTCCCGCTCCTGCTCAGAAGCTCTCTAAGACGGGACTGCCTCGGATAGTTGATCTCTGGTCTAAATATCACATTCCTCCTCACGTTGAAATTGTCCCGGACGGGGGCGACATCATAGAGGTTCCCCGAACCGATATTGTGCTTTCTACGTTTACCCATTCTTAATTGGTTATTCTCTTCCTCTCCCCCCATTAGTGGAGGAGTTTTGCCAATTTTACAACGTCTGTCCGGTGCAGCTCTCCCCTTATTTGTACAAAGTTTTTTTGATGCTGGCGAAGTATGCGAAGTTGGCCGGCTGTGAGGTCAACATTCGCCACCTGCTGCATCTATTTTCGCCCAGCTTTTATAGAGGTACATTGATACACCTGCGACATCATGGGATCAAAGGGTTGGTGGCCGGGATGGGTGATAAGACAAACCGGCAGTTTTGGCATAAGTGCTTCTTCATCAAGACCGAGCACCTGGTGGCGAATTCCACTGGGTTTACCGAACAATAAAACTATAATCGTAAGTATCTTTCCGTATGCTCGTTATTTTCTTTCATTCTTTCATTTTCTACTCACTTGCGACTTCTCTGTTTTTAAGCTGAGAGGCGTGCACCTTCTCCCGTCTTCGATATTGAAGATTGGGTGGCTCGCGTGTTACCCCACACCGTGGGAATTCGCGATTGGGCATCCTTTCACAAGCGTTTTGGACCCAAGACCCCATCTAGTAAGTGTCATTTCTTTAGCTTATTGTTGTTTACCATCGCTTTTTGATGTGACCTCCCTTTGGTGTCAGGTCGGTGAGTTTCCAAGAAGATGAAAGCTCCAGTACCTACATTTCGCCAAGCTATCGCGTCGGCTGGAATGCAATTTGCCTTAGCCGAGTCTTCTCGAGGAGGTTGGACTCAAGCTCCGCCAATGAGGGACTCCGCCCCTCAAATTGTTGCCATGCGGGATGGGATCTCTTCTCAGCCTATCTTTTACCTTGTAGACGAACCATCTAATGGCGAGGATACATTGTCAAGGAAAAGGCGAAGGCTGGAGACCGGGAAGGCCATCGTCGCTGACGTTGAGCCGGAAAAATTCGTTGCTTTGGAGGCGGAATCTGAGCTTACATCAGACGTTGAGGCCGTTGCTACGGCAGGTGTCGTCATAGAGAGGAGACCCTCTGGGGTTGATGGGTTTCGTGGTAGTGGAGAGCTTACACGGGCCGCAGAAGGTGGCTCATCATCGGCGGCCGGGGGAAGCAGAGTTGTTCCTACAAGGGACGATGACTCTGGCTCGGACATCGACCCTGAGGAGATATGGATCTTCATGGAAAGGATTACTCGGGTGGAGGTAAGGACAGAGGGTCCTAATCGGCACATAGTCATCCCCGTGGACTATGACCTTTTGGCCAACTTAGAACGGGCGGTGCCAGCTTTTGGTCCTCTGTGTGCGGCTTCTGAGAATACAGCGCTACAGACGATGAAAGATGCGGACCTATCGTTGGGAATATGTGGCATGGCCTTGCGAGTGAGTGCTTTTCCATGTTAGGTTAGGTTTGTTTCGTACATGTAGTATGCTTACACTGACTTCTCTTTGTTATTTTGCATGTCAGACTCTTATTATGGGGATCAAGCGCGACCGGCGGGAGGAGCGGAGGATAGCCATTTTCAAGAAGATGACCTCCAAGTACAAGGAGTATCGTACCAAGCACCGAACACTGGCAGACTTTCTCAGTCAGGATGGTGAGTTTCAGTTGCTTCGTGATGGGCTCAAACAAAAGGACGATGAGCTGACGAAGAAAGATGAAGAGCTGAGGGAGAGGGACGATGAGCTTATAAGGGCCATCAGCAGGTGCAACGAGCTTGAGGCAGCACTAAAGGCCAAAGAGGATGAGGAGGTGAGTAGGGGGTGATGGCTGAGAACGTTGACCTTCAGGCGCAGGTGGCGTCCTTAACGGCTTAACTTGGGCAAAGGGAGACAAGGGTTGTCAATATGAGGGATGAGCTGAGTGCCAAGATTGAAGAATTGGGTCGAGCCGAGAAAAACAGGATGGCCGCTATGGCAGAAGTAGCGACCTTGGATGACGTTATCCGTGTTTGCAGGTTCGAGCGGGCTAACAAGGCGGAGACGTCGGCGCTCAAGGTGGCAAGGTTAGAAGAACAGATCCAGGGTTTGGAGGCGGAGTTGTCCGAGTTGAATGGGCGAGTCGTTACCTTGAGTGCCGAGGAGGCACGATGAAAGGCTTAGCTGTCTACATCTCATACTTCTGCCGATCGCGGTGTGCCGCGGGAGTTGTATGAGATGTGGGTCCATGTCGAGGCTCAACTTGACGTGTACAAGTCTTTGAAGGCTGTCGGGAAAGTTTTCGAAGCGGAGCTTGAGGGCGTCCGTATCAAGGCATGTGCAGCCCGTGAAGCTTGTGGTTACGACCCCGGTACCCCTGGCGGGGATGAGGATGACGACGCTGCGGATAGGCTTGCCTCTGATCCCTGGTATCATGATGAGTACGTCAATGGGGATGATGTGGCGTGAAGCTTTTGTACTTAGTTTTTTTTTTGCTTTTCTATTTTTGTGAGGGCGTCCTCGAGCCCTTCGTAAAAAGTATTGTAATCTGACAATTGAAATGGAACGATTTCTTTTTGCTATATATTTCTAGATTCCCGTTCTCTTTTCCTCCTCTTTTTTGCTATGTGGGGAAGCCCCTGATTTTTCGGCCATTTGTATATGGTTAATATTGGTTGAGTCGAACATAGACCGTCTTGAGGTCGAGTATTAATTAGCTCGAATGAGGCCGAGGTTTAGTGAGGCCGAAAATCAAATAATTCGAGCGAGGTCGAATGTAAAGTAATTCGAGCAAGGTCGAATGTAAAGTAATTCGAGCGAGGTCGAAGTAAAGTAATTCGAGCGAGGTCGAATGTAAAGTAATTCGAACGAGGTCGAATGTAAAATGTAAAATGACTTGGTGGAGTTGTGCAAAGATGCTGCTTTGTTTGTTTCATTCATTGGAGAATATTACATGTTTCTGTTTGTTCCATACATACATTAGAGAGGTTCCAGTCTACCTAGTCCCTTCATCGTTCGGCCTGGAGAAGTAGTCAACAGGTGGGGCGATGAATTGTACTTGAACTTCGAGACGTCCCCTTTGTGGCCTCATTAAAAACCTCTCCGAGAAAACCCAATTGGGACAAAACCCGGGTGAGGGAAAGAGTACGACTTGGAGGGCGTCCGTTGTTAGAAGTTGAAGTATTTGAGGTGGGCGATGTTCCAATTGTTTTATAGTAGCTTTCCCTCTATTGTTTCCAGTTGGAATGATCCTTTGTTTGTTGCTGCCGTAATTTTATATGACCCGTCCCAATTGGTTCCTAGTTTACCTTCTCTTGAATCTTTGCTCGCCTGTGTTTTGGCCTTGAGTACATAGTCTCCGACTTTGAGTGGTCGTACTTTGGCCTTTTTGTTGTAGTACCGTTCTGCTTGTTGTTTTTGGGCTATCATTCTTATATAAGCCATGTCTCTTCGCTCCTTTGCTTCATCGAGGTCTTGTTTCTTGTTCTCGTCGTTGCTTGGTCCGCTTTCATTAGAGTATCTCAAACTAGGTTCCTTGACCTCGACTGGTATCATGGCGTCAGTCCCATAGACTAGTGAATATGACGTTTCTCCTGTGCTTGTTTTTGGCGTGGTGCGGTATGCCCACAGTATTTCTGGTAGCAATTTCGACCACAGTCCCTTGGTGTCCTCAAGCTTTTTCTTCAAGATGTTTAGTATTGTTTTGTTGGAGGGTTCCTGACCGTTACCAGCAGGGTGATATGGTGTGGAGAATATTCGCTTGATGTGCTATTTCTCGAAGAATTCGGCGGTCTTTTTTCTGGTGAATTGGGGTCCGTTGTCACAGCTGATTTCTTTGGGGATGCCAAAGCGACATATGATGTTTCTCCATATGAATGTGATAACTTCCTGTTCGCGTATTTGGGCGAATGCACCTACTTCTACCCACTTGGAAAAATAGTTAGTTAAAACCAAAATAAATCGTATATTAACTCGCCCTGGTGGAAGGGGTCCGACAATGTCCATTCCCCATTTGATGGACGTCCATGGCGATGTGATCGAGTGGAGGTGCTCGCCCACTTGGTGTATCATATGAGAGTATTTCTGGCATTACTCGCACTTCTTGACGTAGTCGGCGGCTTCCTTCTTCATGGTGGGCCAACAATAACCCGCTCGTATGAGGCATCTGACGAGGGCTCGGTTGCCGGTATGGACACCGTAATGGCCTTCGTATACTTCCTCGAGGACGCGTCTTGTTTGGTTTAGCCCTAGGCATTTCGCAAAGGGACCTCCAAATGTCCTTTTGTATAGGTCATGGTTTATGATGCTGTACCTGGCCCCTACATTCGAAGCTTTTTGGCTTCTTTTTTGTCTGATGGGAGTACTCCCTCCTGCAAATATGTTATAATACAGTTACGCCAGTCCCAAGTTAAATTTACAGAGTGTAACTCAATTTGTTCTATTAACGAGTGGAGCAGGGTGACCACGTTTTCTCTTGTAATGTTTTTGGTGGCCGCTGCTAACTTGGCGAGGCCATCTACCTCGTTGTTTTGTGCTCGAGGTATCTGGTCGAGTCGACATTCGTCGAATTCTGGTAGCAGTTTATGAATTTCTGCGTGGTACTTTTGTGGCCTCTGCTATTTGATTTGGAGAGTCCTTGTGACTTGATTGACAACGAGTTGTGAGTCGCATCCGAGGACGACTCGTCGTGCTCCGTATTTGAGAGCTAGCTTTATTCCTGCAATTACGACCCCATACTCGGCCTCATTGTTAGTCATATCGGGGCACCGCATGGATTGGCGGATGACTTCGCCTGTTGGGACCTCGAGTACAAGTCTCGATCCAAATCCTCACGCGTTGGACGCGCCATCGGTGTACAGGACCCATAGGTCGGGTAACCTGGGAGAGGTACGAGAAGTTTCCTGCTCGACCTCGGGCATTATTTTGGCACTAAAATCGGCGACGAAGTCGGCGAGTACCTGCGATTTTATCGTTGTTCGCGGCTGATATGTTATATCGTGCTCGCTCAATTCTATGGCTGACTTGTCAAATCTCCCCGACAGTTCGGGTTTATGTAGGATGCTCCGTAGGGGAAGGTCGTCACCACCGATATGGGGTGGCATTGAAAATAGGGTCTAAGCTTTAGTGAAACTATAACCAATGCCACTGCCAATTTTTCGAGGTGGGGGTACCTCGTTTCAGCGTCGACCAGGGTTTTGCTAATGTAATAGATTGAGATTGCGTACCTTTGTTTTCACGGACCAATACTGCGTTTACCGCGACCTCTGATATGGCCAAGTATACCAGGAGGCGTTCGCCGAGTTCTGCTTTGGCGAGTAGCAGGGGCGAGGACAAGTATGCCTTTAGTTCTCTTAAGGCCTCGATGCATTCTGAATTCCACTAGAGCCCGTTGTCATTTTTGAGCACGTTGAAAAATTTGTGGTATTTGTCGGAGGATCGTGAGATGAACCTCGACAAGGCAGCTATACGGCATGTCAGTTTTTGTACCTGTTTCTTGCTGGTCAATACTTCAGGTATTCCCTTGATGGCTTTGATCTGGTCGGGGTTGACCTTGATGCCTCTTTGTGATACTAGAAAACCGAGGAACTTGCCCGAAGTTACGCCGAAGGCACACTTCTCGGGGTTTAGCTTCATACGTATTGCCTTAGTATACTGAAGGCTTCCTTCAGGTGGTCGATGTGGTCTTCCTTCCTTTTTGATTTGACCAACATATCATCTATGTACACTTTCATTGTTTTGCCGAGTTGGTCCTTGAACATCTTGGTGACCAGCCTCTGATAAGTTTCCCCTGCGTTCTTCAACCCGAATGGCATGACTCTGTAACAGTACGTTCCCTGATGGGTGATGAAAGTAGTCTTTTCCTGGTCTACCTCCTCCATGAGGATTTGGTTGTAAACTGAGTAGGCATCCAAAAATCTCAACACCTCGTGCCCTGCCATTGCGTCAATGAGTTGATCGATGTGAGGCAACGGAAAGGAGTCTTTCGGGCAGGCCTTATTTAGGTTCTGAAGTCCACGCACATCCGCCAATTTCCGTTTTTCTTTTTCACCATGACTACGTTGGTGAACCATTAGGGGTATTTCGATTCTCGGATGGAGCCGTTAGCGAGTAGTTTATCCACCTCATCGCTGACGGCTTCGTTGATTGCGGTGTTGAATTTTCTTATTACTTGTCGTACTGGAGGGTAGAGTGGATCGACGTTCAACTTGTGTGTGGAAACGTCTTTCGGGATACCTGGCATATCTGCGTGGGAAAAAGCAAACATATCAGGTTGTTAATTAAAAACTTATGAAATTTACATGGCTCTAAGAGTTTATGGCCTATGTAAGCCCTTTTGCTATTTTTGCTGCTGTCTAGTTGGACGGGGTCGAGGTCTTCTACCGTTGACCCTACGGCTTCTACGACATCGTGGTCCTTGATAACGTCTTTTTGTTCGTTGAGTTCAGACCCCGATTTTGGTAATTGCTATGCTTCTGAGTCTGTTCCCTTTAGCTGTTGAGTGTACGTACAATCTTGGGCGATGCGATAGCATTCTTGGGCTGTGCGTTGTTTGCCTCGGATGCTGAATATCCCCCACGGAGTAGGGAACTTGATTACTTGATACAGGCTGGACGGGATGGCTGTCATGGCGTGTATCCATGGTTGTCCTATGATGGCGTTGTAAGCTGTGTCCTGGTTCATGACATGGAACGTTGTTTCTAGGGTGACTCCCCCGGCCAGAACGGCCAGCGTTATTTCTCCTGAGGTTCGCTCGACTGCATTGTTAAACCTGTTAGTGTTATGCAGTGTGGTACTATCTTGTCCTCGAGTCGCATTTGTGCAAGGACTCGAGGGTGAATAATACACGTGTCGCTTCCGTCGTCTACCATTATTCTTTTTACATCAGTATCTGAAATACGTAAAGTAATGACAAGAGCATCGAGATGAGGAAAGGTCAAACCGCGGGTATCTGAATTATCGAATGTGATATTGTCTTCGAGGTCATCATACTGTTCGTGGGTGATCGACCGCTTCAGTTTATGTGTGGTGGTAAATTTCACGTGGTTGATTGTTGCTTCATCGCCCCCGCCGATGATCATTTGGATGGTGCGAGCGGGGGAGGGTAGCTTTGGAGTGCCTTGATGTTGTTCTCGTCTGCGCCCGAAGTTGGCTCTTCCTCGGTCGCTCATTAGCTCCCTTAGGTGTCCTTGGTGGAGCATGTTCACTACTTGTTGCCGTAAGGCTATGCAGTCCTTGGTTTTGTGACCCCATTGCTAATGAAATTCACAGAGAACGTTCGACCGGGTACTTGGGTCAGACTTCATCTTTTGTGGCCACTTCACCTTCGGGCCGAGCTTCTCTAGTGCGTACACTATTTCTGAAGGGGAAACACAAAAATTGTGAGCAGATAAGAGTGGAGGCACACCTCTTTCGTTTCGCTGAGTCCCTATATGCGGCCTGGATGGTCCTTCCGCATGGCGAGGAGATGGTGGGATGGCTGCTCTGACATAGGGTTGATGCGTGTCTCGGTTGAGGCGTGGACCAGACCGATCTCTTCGATCGTCATTACGATGGTCTTTCCTCGGCTCTGTTTGGACCGACGTTAGCAGTTGGGTTGGACCTTAAGGTCATCCTCGTCTGCTCTCACCTCGGCGCAGTAGGCATTGTGAATTTCTTCCCAAGTGGTGGGAGGGTATTTCATGAGCCTGCTTAATAACTTTTTGGTCGATCTCGACCCATTCCTATTCAACCCATTTTGGAAAGCTTCCACCGCCATCCCTTCCGATATATTTGGTAAGCTCATTCTTACTCTGTTAAACCGAGCGAGGAAGTCCCTGAGTCCCTCGCCAGGCGATTGCCTAACGGCGAATATATCATTCACCCTGGCTTCCGCCTTCTTAGCCCCGGCGTGGGCGGTGACGAACTTGTCGGCCATTTCTTCGAACGTTGTTATAGAGCATGCTGGTAATTGTGAGTACCAGGTTAAGGCTCCCCCCGTTAAGGTCTCGCCGAACTTCTTCAGCGACACTGATGGTACTTGTTCTTTTGAGAGGTTGTTGCCCTTTACTGCTGTGACGTAATAAATGATGTGATCTTCGGGATCTGTCGTGCCGTCATATATCTTCAAATATGGCGGCATCTTGAAGGTTTTGGGTATGGCATATGGGGCCGCCTCCTCGTTGTACGGTTGTTCGACGAACCGGCCGACGTCCCGTTTTGGTAGCAATTTCGGGGCGCCCGTATCTTATCAACCCTTTCTTGATGCTCCCTCATTTGGTTGCGGAGCGCTTTATTCTTGTTCTCCATTTCTTCCATTTTCTTTAGGAAGGCGGTAAGTGAGTCGTTACTTGCATCAACAGCGGTGTGAGTGTTACCTGTTGGGGGAGTGGATTGCTCGCCGGCGGTTGCTGTGATATCCACTTGTATGACGTTTCTATTCACCCGTTGAACGGGTTTGTCGAGTATGTCGCTTAGAGTGCTTGTCAGCCACGTCTCCAGTAATTTTATGATTGCTGGTGACGCTTCCTCAGTTGTGGATGTGGAGGCTCCCCTTTCACGTGAAGCGGTTGCACTTCCATGAGGGGGTGGTGAGTCACTCCGCCTGGGTGTAGCACTCGGCGTCGCATTCTCCTCACCTTCTCTGTCAACCTCGTTGATGGTGTTCAAGAGGTTGGCAGTGACGTCTACTACTGCTTTCAGTCTTTCATCTCATTTTCCTGCCATTGTTAGTTCGTGCAAACGAGAAAAGGATGGATGATGATGTTGTTGTTTTTTTATCTAGAAAGAACTAAAATTTTAACTAGAAAGTCCCCACAGACGGCGCCAAATTGTTTGACCAAAAAGTGTTAAGCTTTTTGTTAAACTAATTAATGAAGAAATAGAGGGTGAATCCTAGTTAAATATAATAAATTCTAGATCTAAGATTTAGAGAGATCCGTGGGATGAGATCGTGTTCGAGAATAATTAATATCAAGTACGTGTTCAATGATTGTCAATGAATGTTATAATAAGAACATGCAATAAATGTAGATAATGGCAATAAATGTAATAAAGAGGAATTTATCACCCAAATATTAGATGTCTTGGGTGATTCTTCTTCCTGATAGCAACGTGGATAATGGTAAGTGAGGATGGATAAGGAATCTTTGGATCTTGTAAACAAAAAGTGAACAATGTGTGTTGAGCAATAGAATCAGTGAACAAGACAAGCCTTTTTGTATATTCTTTATCGTCAACTCTTTACAAAATGCTCTTATCGAAAAATGAATATCCCTTTTGTTCTTTTATCTCTTCCTATTTATAAGGAATATTCCTAAGAAATCTTAAAAAGTAAAACATAAGGAATATCCAATGGAGTATTCCTTATGTCTATTGCTAAACTATCATACCGTTGCTTTCTTGCTCCACTTACTTGACATTGGCAGTAATCCTTCGCCGTTGTGCCGTGGTAGACATCCTCGACCTTGTTTATTTGCAGTTATAACGCCGTCCAAATTTAGACTAATACAGTGGTTCCATTCTTTTTTTTCTCTCTTTGATACTCATTATGTCTTAAATAGCACCGAAAAGCTTTACAAGAACAAGACTTTCTTTTTTTGATTGCTTAAGCTTTTAATTTCAACTAAGAGTAAAGAACTTCTCACTTAATTGAGATAGAATTTTTTCAGCGAAATAAAGATTAATCTTTCGTGTTATTTTTAAGGGTTTGACGTTAATGGATAAATTTTATTCATAAAATAACAAAAAACTGAAATGGAATTCGTCTTAAAAAGGCAACCAAATGGCTAACGTGCGCACGCGTCGTTTCCGTCCAAAAGATAAGATAATTCCTATTTCTATACGTAAATGTAAAAATAAGATAGTAGCCCGCCGACCTTAAAAAAATAAAAAGAATTAACCTAAGTGTTCGCACATAACCGTGTAAACTAAAATAACTGACAAATGTTTAGTATATTTATAATTCATAAATAATGTGTTTATAATTAGTGTATAAAATCTATGTATTATCGGCTGAAATAACTAAATAGTAAATCCGATTAGCATTTGTGTAAAATCCCAACAATTAAACGAAAAGTAATCGAAAAGCTAAATACCGAAAAATGCAATTTTACATTTATGAATAATCGATTTTATTAGAAGTAACTTTGATATTCTTTTAGCAGGAGCGGGATCAAACGTAACTTATATATGTCAAGCCTATAAAGGATAAAGATTTTTCGTAGAAGCAAATCCAGATGGCAAATTTCAACTGGAATTTTGAACATTTTCTTATTTTACCATATGCTGCCCTAGTGTTAAATGCCAATCCTAAAAACCAATGAGCTAGTGATCCAGTTTTTAAATCTTTGATTATTTTGATTTACCCGTAAGATCCAAAATATTGATTCTTCGATTGCTTATTTTGAATTTGAGATCCGCGTAGTGACTTTGGAAATTATATACACAATTTAGGTCGTTAAATGACAAAATAAGAATTTTACAGAAGATTATAGCCTCCACTATGAATAGTGTATTTTTAAAGAGAATATTATAACGAGGTTTTGGTCCTTTTTTTATGTTATAAGAGAATGTTATAAAGAAATTTTGGTCAATTCACCTATATATATGAAAATTAATATTAAAAAAAGTCAAAAAATGTATTGAGAGAATAATCTCTCCGGACAGAACTCTTTAATGACTATATTGTATATACTATTGTAAATTCTCATTTATTAAAGACCAAATTTCTTCCACTTGCATCCTCAAATCATGAACTTCAATATTTTATGTATTTGTTTTAACCACAACTAGTACAAGTAGGAATTATTTAATATTTTAAAATGGAATTTCAAATTCGAGGGGCAAGTAGCTTGATTGAGGTTGTTGCGTAAATGAAAATTTTAGAATTTGGTGCTGGAGCAAAACTGGTATGCATGTTGTTTACCTCGAAAATACGAGTAGCAATTAAATTTGATTTGTGATTTTAAAGATATGTGATTTAGTTCAATACCAATTAATAATCAAGAAGAATAAAGTAGAAATGAAAGAAATGAATGAATCAAACCAGTGTTACTAAGTAGTATCGACTTCGAGCCCAGTGACCTCGAGATGGATCAAGAACAGTAAAGCAAGAATAATAAAGCTAAAGGACAATTCTGATGAACAATGAGCTAGAAAAGTAAGAGAGTATATTCTTTGCCAATGATTAGATGATGTTTACAAATGATTGGGGTCCTATTTATATAATAGGGGAACCCTAAATAAGATACATTTCTATTTACAGTAAAGAATCTTATTGGGACAATTGTCTAACCGCCTAGTACGGGTTCGTACAAATCTACTCCGGGATTTACGCCATGATCTTGGGGACGTGGCAGGAATCTTGCTCATTCTGTTACAAATCCATAACGACATTATTTCGGGGTTGAGCATCCTCGGCTTCGATACTCATCGTACTTCGATCCTCGGGCATTGCACTCTGTCTTCGAGCTCGAGTCCGGTCCATCGGGCTCGAACTCGACCTTGCCTGAAGTTGGGCCTAAGGTGACCCCTCGAGCCCGGAAAATCAGGCATACCTGATTTCGACCATATACAAATAGTTTCTTAGAGTAAGATGATAAGAAACGATTTGAACCTCGACCTTCCGGAGTCTCTGATGATGACGTTGTTCCCGTGACGTAGGCGCTCGAAGTGACCCAAATGTCCCGTTGGTTCGTTTCCCCAAAATATTAAATGCATGCCAGTAATGGTCGACAACTTAGCGCCGCCGAACCGTCGCCGCTCATCTATAAATACGGGGCTCCTTCTACGAATTAAAAACTTTACTTCTTCATTAAATTTACTTTGATCACCTTTCCTCTTCATTTCTTTCTCTCATCATCAGCTTCCACCGCCCCTTTAAGTGCCGGAAAATGACAAACTCCAAGAAAACACCACGCTCCACTACCATATACATTTCTTGGCTTAAAACTATGGCCAAAACTTCCAAAACAGTCCCCCAAAAAGAGAAGGCATCATCTTCTTCTTCTTCTTCCCGGCCGGCCAAACCGGTGGCGCTGCCGGCTCTTCACGAAATCACTCCCGGCCCTTGTGTGATAAAGAAGGATTTCAATATTGAAAATCCCCCATATCCGAGGCCGATGCGAACATGTATCTCGATATATTAGTTTGATATCGAAGAAGTACCTTAAGGCCATGAAGAAGGACTGCGGCTGGGGAGACGAGGTCGCGGTACAGATCCCAAACCCCGAGGAGAGCATCATTACTCATGTGGAGGGGTTCTTAAGTGTTTATACTTACCCTTTCACGTTGGGTCCCCTCGATCAAGTGGTGATTGATTTATGTAAAAGATACGAGGTTACCCTTGGCCATATCCATCCTTCCTTTTGGCGCATCATGATTATGCTGCGATATTTCTCCAGCAAGGCCGATTGATTAGAATTTACCCTCAGCCATCTCATTCGGCTGTATCGGCCTCAGTTGTTTCGAGGTCTTATCAAGCTTCAACGTCGATCGAAAAAAGGCCTTCTTTGCTAGTAACGATGAGGATAAAGATCGAGGATGGATGAGCCGGTTTATCGGAGTGAGGACCTCGGATGTCATCCCTAGGGAAAAATGCCGTTCCCGGAGAGATAGAACTTTAATCGTAAGTGACGTTCTTTTCCAAATGCCTACTCATATTTTGCTTTTGTGTTTCGTAATGCCTTTACCTATTCTACAGCTATTTCTTGGACGCCTCATGCTATCCCCAACCTCGAGGATTGGGTCCAAAAGTTAGGTGCGACCTCCTCGTACGACGAGCGCAAATAGCGCGATTTATCGAGGGGCAAATGGGAGGCCAAACATCATGGTAAGTTCTTTTCTCAGAGTTTTGATACTTTTCTTTTATTGGTGATGTCATCTCACTCATACTTATTTGTGCAGGCATCGGAGATGTCTCTAAAATGAGGCCAGCCCCGCCCGGGGAAGGGACCGAGTCCCCCATTCCAAAATTGGGAAAAGACAATAAGAGAAAGAGGGACTCGAAACCCGAAGATCCCCAGGATGAGGGGGACCCTACTCGAAAGCCAAAGAGGAAACTTATCCATGTGGATTCTGAATCAGCCATCCAATATCTGTCCAACATCTGGAAGAAGAAGAGAACGAGGGCGAAGAGTCGGCGTTGGTGCCCCGAACTAGGAAACCAGTCGAGGCCGCCAAGTCCTCCGAACCTGAGACCTTGCCTTATGATGAAGGAACTCCGAAGAAAAACTCGGGCAAAGTCCTCGAGTCCCCCAAGATCAAGATCATTCCCCCTCCTTCAACAAGTATGCCAGAGGGGGCAAGTGCTGAGAGGGCCGAAGCTAATCAGAGCGCCCCAAGTGAGGAGCTTGGGGCCGTGATAATGGGTCACTCACCTTCTCTACCGTCTTAGTCCGAGGAGGCAATAAAGGACGCTTGGGCTTAGGGAACTCCTGACCCGAGCAAGGTTCTCGAATAAGATCCTTTTCGGGATTGTTTCATCGGGGTTGACGATGTTGTTGACCTTAATGATGCATCCACCCTCTTCAAAGAGGCTCAACGTCTCTTCTCTCGGGTAAACACTAACTTTTATTGTTGTAATTTTCTTTTTCCTCCCCTTCTTTTGACTGACGTGTCTTCGTTTCATGTGTAGGCCATCAACAAGTTCAGGGCCGAGATGAGCCAATGTGAGGCCGAGCTCGGGAAGGCTTCGGGTGAAGAGAAGGCCCTGGGCTCCTCTGTAGCCAGAAGGAGGAGGAGCTCAAGGACCTTCGGGCTGACTTGGCCAAAGCTCGGAAAAATGAGGCCGAGCTAGATGAGCAGGTAACCGTGATTTTAACAGAGTATGGTCTTCTTGTTCCTACTGCGGAGGCTAACACTTCGATGTCTCAGCTGCAGCGAAAGTTGGAGATGATTGGGCAGCTCCGGGGCGAGGTCGATCGGGTTAAGGCTGACTGCCACTGATGGAAGGAGAGCATGGATCGGCTTGCTATCGATAAAGAAGATATTCTAGCCCAATTGGCCTCGGCAAACTCAACCCGAGGCATTAAAGTGAAGAATCTGGCCCAGGCCAAGAAAATTGGGGAGCTAGAGGCAAAGCTTGCTAGAACCGAGGCTGAAGTTGCACAGGCCAAGGCTGAAGTTGAGAAGACGAAGGCTACGACTGATAAGACCATTGCCGTATACTTAAGGGACGCCGAGGCTATTCAAGCGGAGCTAAGGTAGCCCTCCGATCGGGAAAAACATAGTAATGATTTGGCCAAGTGCCAAGCCCGGAGGGAGACTCTCGAAGAAATCCACGCCCGAGGGTTCGACCTCACTGAAGAAATAGTCCAAGCAAAGGCGCTGGAAATCGATGCCAGGTTTCTCATTTCTTACGATGATGAAGATGCCGTTAGTGGTTCTTAGGGCGGGGGAGATGAGGAAGGAGTCCCCGAGGAGGAGGAGGTTCCCGAAGATACAGCTCCCGAGGATGCAGTTCCTGAGGATGTTGCTCCCAAGGATGTGGCCCCAAAATAGATTAGTTTCTCTTTATTTCTTTATTTTTGTGTAAGCTCGTGGGTATTGTAAATATCTCTTGTAAACATCTCTTATAAATATAAAGAGCCTCTTTGCTTCATCTTCGATTTGTGTTGAATTTCGTTTCGTCTTCATTTGAAAAATTTTGATGTTATAACTCTAACGATCAGTCCGAATATTGGCTTAGACTCAGAATATAATAAACCCTTAGGTTTTTTATTGATCAATGGGCGATCTATACAATAAAATACCTCTTAAGGTTTTTGTTAATCCTCGAGCTAAGCTTAAGTCGATTTGACGCGAGCTCGGGATGATGGAACTCTTGAGTCCAAGTTGAGTGAGAGTAAGGTCTCGAACTCCGCATGCTTAGACCCTTAGGCTCTTTTATATTGGCCCTTAGGCTCTTTTAGGTTGGCCCTTAGGCTCTTTAAGTTGGGCCAATTCGGCCTCTAAAGCGACTATAATTTTTCCCTCTTTTCGGCTAAAGGACTTAGTGAAAATTTTTCTATGCTTAACATGTGTTTTTTATACCCGTTGGGTTTTTCGGAGGTTCGATCAATTGGAACCTCATTTGTAATTTGTTTTTCGAAGGCTGATGTTATCGAAGCCTTTAAATTATTCGAGGGCTGATTTTATCGAAGCCCTTTACCATTTTCTTTTGCTGAGGGTAGCCTGATTTAACCAGTTTTTCAAAGTGTTTAAAGGCATTTAATTTTATGGCGGATGTCGGACGTCTACGAGCCGCATTATTTCGGCCATAGCCTTTTTATATGACCGTAGTCTTTAATATGGTCGGAGCCTTTAATATGGTCGTAGCTTTCAGGTATGTCTCTTGGACCTGTTTCCCGATAACCTTTCGAACTTGTTCGAAAGGTTAGTCCCTAAGTATGATGGCCTTGGCCTTTATATCGAGGGGATTCCTCTTTGAGGTCTTATGAGTTAGAGTTTTCGATGACTCGGATGTGTTGACTGTCGATGACAGTCCCCGAGTATTCAGGGTGCATTTGCGTTCTGGCTAGCCGTTTCCCATAGAATTATAAGTATGAAGCTCGTATAATAGTAGACTTCTTTGAGACACAAAGTGTTTTGATATAGAAATAATGCTTCTTTGAATAATTGATACATGCGTACATGTTTTGCCGTCGGGGCTCGACTATTCTACATGGACACGGTTCATCTGACCACTTGGCCCATTACAAAGTTCTCCTATCGAGGCCCTCTTTGGCGTGAAGTATTTTCCTCGAAAATATAACCTCCAAGGGTGATGCCCCCCAGTATTCAAGGTTGATTGAAAAGAAGCCTTGGATACTGTTGAGTTCTCCTTAGGTAGCACATATTTATTGCCTCGTTAAAAACCTTGCCGGTAAATCCCATTTGGGACAAAATCCGATCTAAGGGAAAAAGAGTGCAATGCGTGCTTTAAAACCTAAGGCCTTCATGTAGAAAGGTGTCTTCGATATCTTCGATCGATCACCTGCAACAGATTAGTTTCAAATTCAAATGGACAAAAAGAGAAAGTCATACCTTAGCAATAGTATCGTTTGAGTAGCGATGCGTTCCAATTATTTGGCAGCTGTTCACCTTTCATAGTGCTAAGTTTGTAAGATCCTTTACCGACAACTCCAAGGACTCGGTACGGTCCTTCCCAATTTGGGCCTAGTTTCCCTTCATTCGGGTCTCGAGTATTGAGGGTAACTTTCCGTGGAACTAAGTCCCCGATTCCAAAATGTCGAAGGTTGGTCCTTCTATTGTAGTATCTCTCGATTCTTTGCTTCTGCGCGGCCATTCGAACAAGTGCTGCCTCTCATTTTTCGTCTAATAGCTCGAGGCTAGTATTCATAGCCTCGTGATTTGACTCCTCCGATGCATGTCAAAACATGGCGCTAGGTTCTCCGACCTCGACAAGGATAAGGGCCTCGGATCCATATACCAAAGAAAACAGAGTAGCCCCCGTGCTAGACTTCGATGTTGTTCAATATACCTATAGGACCTCGGGTAGAACTTCTCTCCATTTTCCCTGTGTATCGTCCAATCTTTTCTTTAAGTTTTGGATGATAGTTTTGTTTGTTGACTCAGTCTGTCCATTCCCGGTCGGGTGATATGGTGTTGATAAGATCCTCTTTATTTTGTGCGCTTCGAGGAACTCTGTCACCTTGTTGCCAACGAATTGCTTTCTATTGTCACATACAATCTCGGCGGGCATCCCGAATCGACATATGATGTGGTCCCAGATGAAGTCAATAACTTCCTTTTCTCTGACCTTCTCGAACGCCTGTGCTTCCACCCATTTAGAAAAATAATCAGTCATAAACAAAATGAATTTAGCCTTACCTTGGGCCGTTGGTAGAGGGCCGACTATGTCCATCCCCCATTTCATGAAAGGCCACGGGGATAGGTTCGAGTGGAGTTGTTCTCCGGGCTGATGGATCATCAGTGCAAACAATTGGCACTTATCACATTTTTTGACAAAATTCTTAGTATCTTTTTCCATGATATCCCAGTAATACCCTGCTCTAATAATTTTGCGAATTAGATTCGGTGCCGGAGTGATTCCCACAAGTACCTTCGTGGATTTCTCGTAAAACATAATCTGTGTCCCCTGGCCCTAAACATACCGCTAATGGTCCATCGAACATCCTCCTGTACAATGTTCCATCTCCATCTATCGTGAACCTAGCAGCCTTGGTTCGCAGGGCCCTCGATTCTTTGTGGTCTGATGGAAGTTTTCTATTTTTCAAATAATCGATATACTTGTTCCTCCAATCCCAAGTCAAACTTGTAGAATTTATCTCGGCATGAACCTCTTCAACCACAGACCTTGATAATTGGATGACAGTCCCCGGGACGATATCATCTTCTTCAATCGAGGATCCCAAGTCAGCAAGTGCATCGGCCTCACTATTTTGTTCTCGAGGAACATGATCCAGAGTCCATTCCTTGAAGCGGTGCAAAGTTACCTGCAACTTATCCAAGTACCGTTGCATCCTATCCTCTCGAACTTCAAAACTTTTGTTTACTTGGTTTACCACCAGCAGTGAATCGCACTTTGCTTCGATGACTTCTGCTCCCAAGCTCTTATCTAGCTCGGGACCTGCAATTATGGCCTCATACTCGGCCTCATTATTAGTCAACCTAGAAGTTTTGATAGATTGTCTAATGGTACTACTTGTAGGTGGCTTCAAGACAATGCCAAGCCCGAACCCTTTCACATTCGAGGCACCGTCCGTGAAAAGGGTCCATACCCCCGATGATGTACCCGATCTTAGCAGGAGTTCTTTCTCCACTTTGGGTACGAGGTTTGGCGTGAAATTGATCACGAAGTCAGCTAGGATTTGAGACTTGATGTCCATTTGGGGTTGATATTCGATATCGTACCCGCTAAGTTCAACGGCCCATTTGGCCAGCCGGCCCAATAGCTCGGGCTTATGCAAATTTCGAAGGGGGTAAGTGGTTAATACACATATGGGAGGACAGTGAAAATATGGATTTAGCTTTCTAGATGCGCTTATCAATGCAATTGCTAATTTTTCTAAGTGAGCGTATCTAGTTTCAGCATCTCCTAGAGTTCGGATTGCATAATAAATAGGGAATTGCGTACCTTGCTCTTCTCGAACTAGTACCCCACTTACCGCTATCTCGGATACTACCAAATATAAGTAAAGTTTTTCATCTATCTTCGGGGTGTGAAGCAAAGGTGGGCTCGATAAGTATCACTTCAATCCTTCCAAGGCTTGCTGGCATTCCGGGGTCCATGCAAAATCCTTTTTCTTTTTGAGCAAGGAAAAGAACCTATGACTTTGATCTGATGACCTCGAAATGAACCGACCCAAGGTAGCTATTCATCCTGTTAGCCTTTGCACGGCCTTTAGACTATCCACGACCGTGATATCCTCGATGGCCTTGATCTTGTCGGGGTTGATTTCGATACCCCGATTCGACACCATGAAGCCGAGGAACTTACCCGAGCCGACTCCGAAGGCACATTTTTCTGGGTTAAGCTTCATGTTGTACTTCCTCAATATTTTGAATTTTTCCTGCAAATGAGTTAAATGGTCCTCTGCGCGCAGGGACTTAACCAACATATCATCAATGTAAACTTCCATCGATGTACCTATCTGTTCTTCGAATATTTTGTTAACTAGGCATTGGTATGAACTCCTGCATTTTTTTATCCCGAAGGGCATTACGTTGTAACAATAAGTTCCAAATTTAGTGATAAACGAGGTCTTTTCCTGGTCCTCCGTGTTCATCTGAATTTGATTATACCCGGAGTAGGCGTCGAGAAAAGTTAGGATCTCGTGGCCGGCCGTGGCATCGATCATACGATCGATGTTGGGCAGTGGGAAAGAGTCTTTCGGGCATGCTTTGTTTAAATCCTTGTAGCCTGCAGTCTTCGGTTCTATGGCCATGTGTGCCATGATACTTACACATCAAGTTTGGATTCCTTTTAGAGGGATCGGTTTGTATGGGCCTGAGCCACCTGGTGTCTTTGATTTTTCCAATAGCTGACACAATCCCCGACGCGTCTACACTGAAATTATACTCTGACAATCGAGGTGCTTCCGCGGGATCAGTATGTTTATCGAACCCATTCTTACTCATGAGTCCCCGAGAGCTTTAACCTCGGTCATTTCTCCGATCATTCCGAGGAGCGTTACGACCCGAGCCATTGTTTCTCCGATCAACATACGACTGATACCGTTCCTTGTTTGACCTCGATTCCCTGTCTGTATCCCTCGGGGGCTTGGCTGCCAATCTATTAGGATGAACTGAACCCGAGGGGGCTCCCAACTGGTTGTCCTCGACCCTGATCTTTGATTGATAACGATTATGCATGTCTGACCACGTCACAGCTGGATACTCGATCAGATTCTGCTTTAATTATCGAGACGCAATCAAACTCCTTTTATTCAAACCCTGGATAAAAGCTTGTACTGCCCAGTCATCCGAGACCATTGGTAATTCCATTCGCTCAATCTGAAACCTGGACACGAACTCCCTCAACATCTCGTCGTTCCTCTATTTTATCTTGAAAACGCCTGATTTCCTCGTCGCCACCTTTATGGCCCCAATGCGTGCTTTCACGAAGGCGTCTACTAACATGGCAAACGAATCAATAGAGTTAGGAGGCAAGTTGTGATACCAAATCATGGCTCCTTTCGACAAAGTTTCCCCAAATTTTTTCAGCAAGACTAACTTGATCTCATCATCATTCAGGTCGTTTCCTTTAATCCTGCAAGTATATGAGGTAATATGTTCATTAGGGTCGGTTGTCCCGTTATATTTGGGTATATCGGGCATCCGAAACTTAGGAATGGGCATCGAAGCCGCGCTATGAGGGAATGGTTTTTGTATGAACTTTTTGGCATCTAAACCTTTCAAGACCGGGGGTGCCCCCGGTATTTGGTCAACACGGGAGTTATAAGTTTTCACCTTTTTGTCATTGTCTTCAATCTTCTTTTCCCCGGACTCGATCCTCTTGGTGAGCTCTTCGAGAATTCTTATAATGGCGGGGTAAGTCCCCAAGCCATTTTCGTTCGACCTCTCTGGAGCCGGTTCAGCACGTCGAGTATTTTCTTGTTCGGCTATACTCAGAGTTTTGTTCTGACTCTGAAGTTGAGCAATGGCAATCTGCTGAGCTTGCAACATCTCGAATATAACTTGGAGACTAACTCCCCCATCTCCTATACCTTATGTTCCTTGGCCCCCAGATCGGGCCTCCCTACGTACACTTCCTCCGGGGTCTGTGCCTAAATCTACATTCAAAGCAATGTGCGAACTAACATCAACTGTTTCCACATTTGGCACTTTCCCTACATTGTTGTTTTCCCCATGAAATCCAAGTCATTCGTTGTCATGAATAGGTGCGTTTTACGAGTTTGACATGTTTAATCCTGAGAATCAAAAAATTCTTGACAAGAAAAAGTATAAAAATAACGTGTGTTATAAGAATCAGTAATGAAATAATCACTATTATCTTTAGCCCCACGGTGGCCACTAAACTGTTTACCTCAAAAATACAAGTAACAATTAAATTTGATTTGTGATTTTAAAGATATGTGATTTAGTTCAATATTGATTAATAATCAAGAAGTATAAAGTAGAGATGAAAGAAATGAATGAATCAAACCAGTGTCACTAAGTAGTATCGACCTCGAGCCCAGTGACCTCGAGATGGATCAAGAATAGTAAAGCAAGAATAATAAAGCTAAAGGACAATTATGATGAATATTGAGCGAGAAAAGTAAGAGAGTATATTCTTTGCCAATGATAGATGATGTTTACAAATGATTGAGGTACCCTTTATATAATAGGGTAACCCTAAATAAGGTAAATTTCTATTTACAGTAAAGAATCTTATTGGGGCAGCTGTCTAACAGCCTAGTCGGGTTCGTACAAATCTATTCCGGGATTTACGCCATGATCATGGAGACGTGGCAGGAATCTTTCTCATTTTGTTACAAATTCATAACGGCATTATTTTGGGGTTGAGCATACTCGGCTTCGATACTCATCGTACTTCGATCCTCGGGTATTGCTCTCTGTCTTCGAGCTCGAGTCCAATCCACCGGGCTCGAACTCGACCTTGCCTGAACTCGGGCCTAAGGTGACCCCTTGAGTCCGAAAAATCGGGCATACCTGATTTCGACCGTATACACATGTAAAAATAGCAAATGGTATAACGTCTATCCTTTGCCTTTTTCTGAAAAACCAAAAAAGTAGAAGAGTCTAATTGGGAAAGGACAAGGGCCCACTTCAACCGCTAAACGGAAAAAAGTCAGTAATCCCAAATCCAGACAAAGGGGGCTGCATGTAATAAGGCTCCTAACCGTGCCTAAATTTATCGCTTACCCAATTACATTGCACACGCTTGCTGTTGACTAAATTGATTAAATAAACTTGATTAAATTGAAATGTTTGACATTGAAATAGGTTTTGGATTCATTAATCTTTATCTCATTCTGATTTCATAAAACTAAAAATATAATTACTCATTACGTTCAAAATATTTAGGGGTCGTTTGGTATAATAGTGAGATATCTCATGAGATTAGTTATCTCACCTTTTATATAGGATAATTTGTATAGGTCAAAACCCGCCCTTATAATAATTGAAGGAAGATAATACTAAAAAAGGAAATATCGAGTCGTTGTTGGTCGAAATGGGCCAAGAAGCAGCAGAGTCCTTGGATGGAGTTGCTGTAGTCGAGATATCGACGAGAGCCATAGTCGAGATGACAACAAGGGTCGAGGTCGAGGTTGAATATCATTGAAGAGAGCTGTAATGGCTAGTTTGTCAGGATAGGATATTGAAAGAGAATATTCTAGTGGATAATCTCTACATTTATACTATTAGGGTTTCTTAGGAACATGTCCCATATATACAGAAAAAAGAGATAATGAGAGGAGCATGCAATATTCACTTGTAAGAACTTACTGTAACAAAAAGATTCTCTTTCTCGTGCTAAGATACAAACGCCACCTTGTCACTAAGATTCTAGTTGATACTATTCCATAATTTCCATCAGATCCGAGAATAACTCGTATATTCAAGGATTTGTCTGTCATTCATCATTGTCAGGAGAAACATCCATCAATTTCATCTTTTATTGGTTGAATCATTCCTCCTATTTACTTAAATACCATTTATTGATATTCATTGCTATTGAATGCTACTTTATTGCTCATGCCTTATAGAACAATTATTGCATGCTGTCATTACTATCTAACCGAGCCCACCCATTGATTATTGCACCCTTGAAAGTTTTATCTAGAAATATTATTGTTAACTAAGTTTAACCCCTAATTGCATAAATTTAATTATTTGAACCAAGATACATATTTTTTGGTCAAACATAACTAATCTTATTATTTTAGTATAAAAATTATTCCCGAATTAACTGATACTTTAAATTAAATATGAGATAAAGTTAACTCTAAATTCTATCCCGGATTATTATCCTTATATCCCATATACCAAACCATCTATTAAGTAGTTTAAAGAATATAACGTACTATTTAGTGTTTCACTGAACATCTAATAAGATGGATAAGAAATCACTCTAATTTTTTTTCATTCAACAATTTTGACGAGCCGATTAGCATTCATTGACCACCTAAATGCAAACTAATTTTTACTAAGATTCAAATTATGATATTTTGGTCGCTAAATTCTGTATTGAAGACCGCAAGTGACCAATAGATCCGAGCAAAAAGAGAAATAAAATAAAAGGAAAAGAAAAACATTTTACACGTGTGTAGTGATTCACGTCAGAAGCGTGATTCCGATGACTTTTCCTTAATTACTTCCCTCCACTTTACTTAAACACTTTTAGTTGGGCCTCTTCTCGATAATCACCTCTCAAATCCAAATTTCCAAAACAAACAAAATATCCAGAGCATTATCGGAGAAACCAAAAGGAAAATTCAATGGCGACAGAAGCACAAAAGCAGCTCAAATTCATGGAAACTCGCAAATGCACAAATCAACAAACATACATGGAGTAGTAGTTCGGTGAGAAGTAGCTACTCAGATCCCTGATTTTCCAACTGTAGTATATCTCTTTCACATATTTGTCCTTTTTCCTCATTGTTTTCTCCGCTAAAAGTAAGAAGAATACTGTGCCTAATCTGATTTCATATCGTAGGTCGTGCATCAAAAAAATATAAATGAAAATGTGCTGCGAGACAGCGTTTGTGTCGCAGCAGCAAATATAGCATCTTAAAAGCAAGGAAGAGCTCGCGAAGTTGCTGAATTTTCTGAAACTTTGCGAGATTCACTGGTTTTTCTCCTACTCTTTTTTTTTTTGGGTGTGTGTGTGTGGTAATTTTAATGTTTTGTTAAGTGGAATGCTGGAATTCGATATTGAACTGTGAACCGTAGCTTTATTTTCAGCTTTTAAAGTTTGTTTTGAGTGTATTTAGGTGTTGGCATTGTGAATCTGTGGGCTAATAGTTGCAGAGATTAGCAGCAAATAAAAACTGAGTTTGATTCTATTATGATTTTGTCATTAGGATATATGCCTCTCTATTACTGTAGAGAGTTGAAATTGAATGTAAATTTATATTGGCATGAACCAAATCTTTTAGTTGCATACTCTCAGAGGTGAATCCAGGACGTAAATTTTATGGGTTCGACCTTTAGATTCTTACAGGAAAACCCATTACACATTTCAAATTATGGGTTCAAAATTTTATATATTTTGAAGCTTTAGTGATTTTCCGTATCTATACTCCATGTCGAAATTGAACTATACCCTCCATCTGCCACTGCATACTCTTATAGCCTCATGGAGGTTGGAAAAACCACAATTACCACTTAACAGATTAATCATCAGAAAACAAACAGGTATCCGTTTTGGAGGGTTCTGCGAAAAAGAAAGGTCTTATTGTTTCTTTTTCTTTTCTTGCCTTGTTTTTATTTTTTGCCTTGGTAGTGGAGATGTATGATGATGGAAATGAAGGTGAATACAAGAATTATGGAGGAACGTTCCCTCTGGAGAAATACTCTAAGACAGCAAACAGCCAAAAATAGCTTGGAGTTGGAGAAGACACTGTGCTCTACTTAATTTCTTATTATTCTTCCTTCCGTACTACTACGTGTTCGAAAAATATTAGAGATGATAACATTTGGAAGAACATATAATCAACAAACAAAACACAATAGTTAACTAGTCTAAAAGAAGAGATAGAGTGTTGCATGTGAAACCGGATCGCGGCACGCTCAAGATACAAAGAATCACTCAGGAATCTTCTAATGTGCACTCAAATAGAAGTTTCAGAGAACTCTTAGTCTAGGAATTCAGAGTGAACGAAGAAACGAACTCCTGAAAAGAGTAACAATATGAAGTATCAAAAAGATGAAGACATGGAAACACCAGATTTGATTTTTTCGCTGACCTGGCATAGGTATTTACAGCAATTCAACTAGTAACTAACATACCTTTTTAAGAATATGTGTATCCTTTAAGACAGGAAACAACTTATCACAAAGAACATATGTATCCTTTAAGAATGGATGACACCTTTTCAAAACGTATTATGTCTTGTCCAAAAAACATTTTAAATTATGAATCGCCTTCTAAATAAATGCCAACACTATGATATCCTGGAAACTGTGGGGGATTAAAATCAAAAAAGCTATTCCGTCCTTCCGAAGATCAAGAAATTTCTATTCAGAATAAAATGTGACAGCTTGGGAAGCTTATAAAATGCTTTCCTTAAACTACTAACCAGTGTTAATATAAAAGACACCAATCGGTCTTTTGGTTGCAGTGATTAGGAACTCCTGAATATTTGGAAAAGCAACAACCAACAAAAATCTGTCCTGCTTTCTGCCAGTCATTATTACATTTGTTATGTCTCTTTATTCATTGTTTTCGTCAAGCTGCTATAAATAAAGGGGTGCGCTACATGATAAAGATGCCGTGGATGATGGCGTATGCATTTTTTGTCTGTTTTTCCCATTTATGGAGAAATGTTCCTCATTCTGTGCTTTTCAGATTCTTCGGGACGAAACTAGATGATGGAATCCTGTGATTGCGTTGAGGCTCTAATGCCAAATGATGACCTGCTGGTTAAATACCAATACCTTTCAGATTTCTTCATTGCCTTTGCCTATTTTTCCATTCCGCTGGAGCTTATTTATTTTGTCCACAAATCTGCATGCTTCCCATACAGATGGGTCCTCATGCAGTTTGGCGCTTTTATTGTTCTCTGTGGAGCAACTCATTTTATTAGCTTGTGGACATTCTTTATGCACTCTAAGACGGTCGCTGTGGTTATGACCATAGCAAAAATTTTAACAGCTGCTGTGTCCTGTATCACAGCTTTGATGCTTGTTCACATTATTCCTGATTTGCTAAGTGTTAAAACGCGAGAATTGTTCTTGAAAGCTCGAGCTGAAGAGCTTGACAAGGAAATGGGCCTAATAATAAGACAAGAAGAAACTGGCAGACATGTCAGAATGTTGACTCATGAGATAAGAAGTACACTCGACAGACACACAATCCTGAAGACTACTCTTGTGGAGCTAGGTAGGACCTTAGACCTGGCAGAATGTGCTTTGTGGATGCCATGCCAAGGTGGCCTGAATTTGCAACTTTCCCATAATCTCAACAATCTATTACCTCTGGGATCTACTGTGCCCATAAATCTTCCTATTATCAATGAGATTTTTAGTAGCCCTGGAGCAATACAGATTCCACATACAAATGCGTTGGCAAGGATGAGGAACACTGCTGGTAGATATATTCCACCAGAAGTAGTTGCTGTTCGTGTACCTCTTCTACACCTCTCAAATTTTCATATTAATGACTGGCCTGAACTGTCTGCTAGAAGTTACGCAGTGATGGTTCTGATCCTCCCAATGAATGGCCTAAGAAAGTGGCGTGATCATGAGTTAGAACTTGTGCAAGTCGTCGCAGATCAGGTTCTATTGCTAACTTCCTTTATCTTATTAACCACTGGTTAAATATGGCTAATTTACAGGCATGTTATCAGGTCAATGATGCATCAGAGTTCATAATAGTCTAATTACGAACTGGCATTTTCACATTACTCTTCATGCGTTAGTATTGGCGAATAAATGCTTTCATTCTTTCCGAACCAAGACAAGTGACCACCACTGACCACCACAAAATGGGAAAAGATAACGATTTTTGCACAACTACTTCATTCTACCCCTAAAGTGTTTGTACTGTATGTACCGGAGCAGCTATTTCCACTTCAAGATACACTTATCCACACTATCTTTAATGTATTTCACTTGCTTGGATTATATTATCCCTGCCTTAATGGTTTGTTATAAACTGATAATGCTATATGCACAATGCTGGTAACTATTACTTTCCAAGAGAGCACATGGACTATGTGTCGCTTCTTGATTAGGTCCATTACTTTCTCCTTTCCAATTCTTTATCCAGAATGTTTTTAGTATGGTTATGTCAATGAAATTCTAATGTTGGAAGTCTTCCCTCCAATTTATTGATGATTAACCAACAAAAAGATCCTTCAACAGTACAACAAATAAATCTTCAAGGTGAGGATAGTGTTGCCTGTAAATAAATCACTAAAGATAGTCACATAAGATATAGTTTCTGCAAGAGAGAGAGAGATGGAGAGATAAAAGGAAGAAGACAAATCGAAGAGATTTAGTGGGGTAGGAGATGAGTTTCCGTTTCTTTTTCTTACCTCTTTTTAATTTATTTTGAAACAAAAAGGAATAGTGGAGCATAAATTGGGAACTCTAGAATGATTATTTCTTTCTGTAATCATCACGAGGGATTTTGTCTACACTGGTGGATGCATTAATTGCAGAGTGGATAATGATGTTTAGGTGCAGAAATAGCTGCTCTCTTTAGTCAATTAGATTCTATTCCATTACTCCCTCTGTCCCAATTTATATAATATTCTTTCCTTTTTAGTCTGTCCTAAAAAGAATCTTACCGTTTTATATTTCCGGAAAGAATTGAACTTTAAAATTTTTCGTTTACCCTTAGTGAGATGATTTATAATCACACAAATGTTAATGCTTGTTTTAAACCACGAGTTTCAAAAGTCTTCCTTTCTTTCCTAAACTTCATGCCTAGTCAAATGGTGCCACATAAATTGGGACGGAGGGAGTGTTAAATTTATGCTGGTTTAATGTTCAATCATTGCCCTTGCTTTCCGAAGTTAATGTATTAGCTACTGTAACAGAACAAGGTTGCTATATTTTGTTTTCTCAAGAACACAAATTAGAATTTGTCCCCCCACCCCCCCCCCCCCCCCCGTTTTTTTTTTTTTTTTTTTGAATTAGAATTTGGTCACTGTTAGTAAGTGCAATCGCTTAATAGCAAACCTATCAGAACAAGGTTGCTATACATTTTCTCATGAACACAAATTAGAACTTGTCTATTTCATTTTTGAATTCGAATTCTCATTTTAACTGCAACCGCTTATCAGGTTGCTGTCGCTCTTTCACATGCTGCAATTTTAGAAGAGTCCATGCGAGCCCATGATCAGCTCATGGAACAGAATATTGCTTTGGATGTAGCTCGGCAAGAAGCAGAGATGGCCATCCGCGCTCGTAACGACTTCCTAGCTGTGATGAACCATGAAATGAGAACACCTATGCATGCAGTTATTGCTTTGTGCTCTCTGCTTTTAGAAACAGACTTAACTCCAGAGCAGAGGGTTATGATTGAGACCATACTGAAGAGTAGCAATCTTCTGGCAACACTGATTAATGATGTGCTAGATCTTTCCAGACTTGAAGATGGTATTCTAGAACTAGAAAATGGAACATTCAATCTTCATGGAATCTTAAGAGAGGTAAATGACCACAAACCTATGCATGTCTAACATACACCAGTGACTTGCTGATTTCCTCTAGTAAACAGCTAGTATGAATTCATTTTTTTTCATTGATTTGCAGGCCGTTAATTTGATAAAGCCAATTGCTTCTTTGAAGAAATTATCTATAACTCTTGCTTTGGCTCTGGATTTACCTATTCTTGCGGTGGGTGACGCAAAACGCCTTATTCAAACTCTCTTAAATGTGGCGGGAAATGCTGTGAAGTTCACTAAAGAAGGTCATATTTCAATTGAGGCTTCAGTTGCTAAACCGGAGTACGTGAGAGATTGTCATCCTCCTGAAGTGTACCCTATGCCAAGCGATGGCCAGTTTTATTTGCGCGTCCAGGTTGAGCATTTCTATCTCTAGCATGGCTAAATGGTTCGTGTTTCTTGAGGAAATGTAATTTGCATACAAATGCACACGTCCACATCTATTTGGTAGCTAGTATGGGGAAAAAGTTTGTGTTCTCGGTTCCAAAGCCAGCAAGGAATTAGGAATCGAGTCGAAACCCTCTTTGATCACTAAACAAATATTTCTTTCTATCAAAAGTGAAGATACATGGTATTTTTCCTTCAGATAGGTCATGCCCTGCAGACAGTATCTCCTTTTGGTTTCAGTTTACTTTATGGTTGTACGAGGTTTGTTTGAAGGTTTTCTTTTCTTTCCCATTTCTTTGCAGTTCTAAATTTTCATCTTGAGGAGAATATCAATCAGAAAAAGAGATTTTTATCATTCACTTTAAAATTAATCAGTTTCAGATTTATGTTCTTGCAGGTTAGAGATTCTGGGTGTGGCATTAGCCCACGAGACATCCCACTCGTATTCACCAAATTTGCAGAGGCACAAACTACATCAAATCGAAGTAGTGGAGGGGAAGGGCTGGGGCTCGCCATCTGCAGACGGTATGTTTTGAAATTGTAAATTTGGCAGCATTAATTTTTCCCAGTGTCCATGTTATAGAGGCTCCAAGACATCCTCTTTTCCCCTCATTTATCTCTTTGGTACAGCTATTTATATGTTGTTTAGCATGCTGTATTGTGTGACTTGTACGCATTATTCACGCAATCATTTGACATTTGAAACTGGGTGGATGCAGATTTATTCAACTTATGAAAGGTAACATCTGGATTGAAAGTGAGGGCCTAGGAAAGGGAACTACTGTCACCTTTGTAGTTAAACTTGGAGTCTGCAACCATCCAAACGCATTGCCTCTGCTACCTATGGCCCCTAGAGGGAGGTTGAACCAAGGTAGTGATGATCTATTCAGGTATAGACAGTTCCGTGGAGATGATGGTGGGATGGCTGGGACCGTTCAACGCTATCAAAGGAGTTTGTAAATGACAACAAACATTGGTGACATAGTACACTAGACCAGGATTTGTGAATTTGTGTTTTATTCACTGTTCTGAATGCTCCAATGACAGTGACTCAATGTAACTACTTAATTCAGTGCCCGAAAAGAGGACTGAAAATTGCTTGCATCTTGAAAATGTCACTATTGAAATTATATAGCTAGCTTTATACAACAACCTGATAGGCCTATAATGCTCTTATGAGTATTACTTCTGGAAAAACAGCGGCTGCTGACGGGATCAGTGCTGCTTAGCAGTTCCATTCAAAAATGAAAACATGAATATCAAATATATAATGTGGTCGAGGCAATATATACCAGTAATAATCATCCATAGAGTAAAATATTTACATATTTAGTAGGCTGGTCCCTTTTGTAAAGTACTAGTTGAATCAAAAATATTTCTATCGATTTCGTACATATTTGGACAATAATCTTTGCTCTTGTCACTTGAATGGATTCTGCACCGACGTTAAGTAACAATCTTAAATCGTTAAAGCTGTATGACGGAAAATATAATCGATAAAATTATCTAAAAAATGTCAAAAGCAATAATTACTAAGAAGCAAATTAAAGGGCAGATCCTTCAAAAATCCTACTGGGTTTCTCAGTCATGTCAAGGACTTGATAAACGAGGCGTCGAACCAAATGCTTTAAACTTTCGAATTGGGATTCCAAGGCCATAAGAACAACGGACTCGTCTTGGTTGTCTTTTCCTCTTTGGTTTGGAAAGTTATTTAACCGATGCACAGCTTGATTAAGCATCAAGGTGACTGATGAACTTGCATCATTTTTACACTGTAATTAATTTTTTTACAATCAAGTTATTTTAAAACAATTACAGATAATCGTCTACATTAAGTACGAGACAACCCGTAAAGTAAAAACAAGTCATTTCCACTATAGTTTAACTTACATTTATAGTGTAAAAATCTATATACTAACAGTGTATATAATTTAAATCATTGGTAACCACCTATATACTAGCAGATAGAATAAAGCACTCTCAAAATTGAATTAGACTACTGCGTGATAATGGTAACAAGCATACTCTAAGTTAAGGGGATAGGTATCAATTAGGGGTATTATCACATTTAGCCGCGCCACAAACTATTTACATCTGGTAGTCAAAAAGTGTATAATATTCGTATAATTTTTGTATGTAACATACAATATATATATATATATATATATATATATATATATATATATATATATCATAATACAAACAATGTATACAAATTTATACTCCCTCCGTTTCAATTTATGTAAACCTATTTTCTTTTAGTCGTGCCAAAAATAATGACCCATTTCCTAATTTGAAAACAATTTACCTTTAGGCAATAATTTATAGCCACATAAAATATATGCACTTTAATTTTACAATACAAGTTCAGAAATTTTCTCTTTTTTCTTAAACTTCGTGTCCAGTCAAATGGGTTCACATAAATTGAAACAGAGGGAGTACATTTTTCAGGCTATTATTTTTATACAGTGTCATTTTCTCTATCAGTTAACGTTAAAGAAGCTAGAGTTTGAACTTCATGATACTTGAACATCCAAACAAATTTGTAAGTAGTACCACCAAGTAACATAAATGAGCGGCGGAGAGCAGAATTTGCTTGCAATAATATCGGGAGAAATTTAAAAATAGCCAGATTTACAACTGATCGTTCAAAAATAGCCCAATTTCAAAAGTAATCGAAATTTAGCCACTTTTCATGTAATGAAAAATCTATTCAAAAACACTGTTCAAAACCCGAAAAAATACGCCAGTATATTATGCTGGAATTCCAGCATAAGTATACTTGAACTCAAGCATATTATACTGAAGTTCCAAGATAAGTATGCTGCAACTCCAGCATAATATGATGGAGTTCCATCATAAGTACACTAGAACTCCAGCATAATATACTGGAGTTCCATCAAGTATATCGGTCCAACATAATATACTGGAGCCAGCAAAGTATACCGGTCCAGGAGTTCATACACAGGTGCACTGAACTCCAGTATATTATGCTAGACCAGTCTCTGCTGCAGCAAAATAGTGGCTATTTTTCATTGACTTGGTAAACACTGGCTATTTTTGAATGACCAGTCCGAAAACTAGCTATACCGTGCTATTTTGACAATAATATCTGCACTCAGGCAGTGCATTCCATCTGGTGCAGAGTAATGAACTAAGGCGAATACATAACCGAATATGAAATAAGGGTTGTAATAGGGGAATAATGTATCAAAACTTCAAAGCATCTATTCAACTTCATGAAGTTAAAACATCGTTTCTCAAAGTACATGAACCAAAAAGGGAACATATAAAAGACACTTAACTGCCATAATAGCAAGAACAAAAAGTAGATATAGCACCAACACTCCTTACAGTCCTCCATCCTCACTTCTTTGACTTCTTAGATCCTCCCCTACAACAAGGACAATTTTAATCAGAGTTTGTATTAAGGTCCTTGATAAACTGACAGCAATTCCATGATAAACTTACTGCGCAGTCTGGGCTGGGGTTGCTGAAGCTGCTGGTGCTGCAAGTTGCACTGGCCTTTCTCCTGGTCCCTGTGAATCAGAAGAAAAAAAGCTCAATTTCATTTGGTATTTATGGTCAAGAAATGGACATATTTTGCTGGCTACTATTGCGGGGGAGAAGGAAGCACTCTCTGATGTTGAACCAGAATTGCTTAGGGAAAGTTTCATAAAGCTAAAGTAGTTACCTGAGCCAATCGTTCCTCCCTCCTAGCAAACTTTCTTTCCCTGCTTGCTTTGTTCTTTGCTCTCCTAGCCTCAAATTGATCAGACAAGGTCTTCTCTCTAGCCTTTTCAGCCTTTGTTTTGTGAATGTTTTCCATGAGCACACGCTTGTTCTTGAAAACATTACCCTTCACCTTCATGTACATGTCATGATACATGTGCCTGTCGATCTTCTTGGACTCCCTGTACTTGCGAAGCAAACGCCTGAGAACTCTCATCCTCCTCATCCACAGCACCTTTGTGGGCAACCTAGCCTCTCTGGTACCCTTACGCTTACCTGAGAAAAGACTATATAGATTGAGTATCAACTGCCTCCAAAATAATTTCGTTTTGTTTTATGAATTCCTCCAAAACAAATTTCAGCCATTTTCTGACTGAGTCTACATTCCATAGGTTGATTTCATATTATAAATTTTCAGTTTGAAGTATCAAGAAAACAAATTAATTTGGTCAAATTTTCAGTTTGAAGTATCAAATAGCACTTCACGATACATTCGAAGAAGCGTTTCTAGCAGAAAACATAAATTATTAGAGTATTACATAAACTAGCAACCAATGTCAAGATTAAGAGGTACCATATCCAGAGTGACGACCCTTCCTCTTGGCTTCCTTCATTCTGCGGGCACGGGATCTTGAGTGAATTTTAGTTGGTTTCCTGATGATGAAACCATCTTTCACCAACTTTCTGATGTTCTGCCCTGCACTCAATGCAAATGAGGAGATTTAGAGGCAGTCAACTTGTGTAGACACCAATATATTTAGTAAACATGCTTTCACTGCTAGAGCTTTATCAGGGCTTTCAATGGGAAAGCTAGGAAATAACAAGAAGGGATCAAACACCAGCTAAGTCAAGCTATATGTCCAAGCTTCTTCTCGTGTTAAAACCATTTGTCTGCTAGACCATGAAGAAGAAGCAAATAAATGTAAATCATCTCGCTCGCGTTTGCAACTTTACCCTACGCAGCACACATATATGACTAAAATTCTAATTTATCAATTAATCTTTGTATTATACTTAATCCCAAATCAATTGGGATCAGCTAATCAAATCCTCTATACTGTATACCCACACCGCTCTGTTTCACGTACATCTCAATTCAATACTACATTAAGGTTATTAGGAATTATCTAAATCTATCTATAGTCGGATAACTAATTTAGTCCCATACTAGTTTAAATATCATTTTCTACATCGCCTTCTGATTTTAAACAAACAGTTCACGACAAAAACCCAAGTTGTAATAAAACAAAGTATGAAAGAATGATAAGACATCAAGTACCCTATTCGCTACAGCACGAAGAACGTTCATTCAACAAAAAGTTAAGTGACAAAAATCCCAGAAAACTTAAAAGGGTTAAGTGAAAATAAACTAAAACAATCAAAATCGGAAGCAGATCTTAAATAAACAGAAGAAGAAGAAGAAACATACTGGAGTTGGCCATGGAGATTTCGTTGCCTTCATTAGGGTCAAGCCAGACTTTTCCCCTCCCACACTTGAGGACGCTGGCGGCCAGCCGCTTCTGTAATTTCAGTGACACCATCTTTCTCTCTCCCTCACACACTCTCTTTTGCGAAACAGAGAAGAAAAGGAAGACGTTCTTGATAAGGCTTTTATATTCACTCACTACACAACATGACCTAGGGTTTTTGGTAGGGCTTACTTGGAAAAAAAATCAATAAAATTTAATCTCACTACTCATGGCCCATATTGAGTTTCTTGGGCAATAGAAATGGGCCTTCGAAACGAGATTAGACCAAGCCCATATTTCTTCACTAGACTTTGAAATCTAGTTCCGTTCCAATGGCAACTAGGTAAGACAAATCTCGGCATGACTTTTGGAACACTTATTCTTAGTGGGCCATATGCAAGGGAAATTTTCATAAGGGAAACTTACACAAATGTCCAAAATAAATCTCAACTTACCAACCTCTAGCCATTAATCATAGACTTACCAAAACTAGCCAATAAAAATTGAAAAACCAAATAATAGGGTTCTTTCTCTCAAAGAATCACATGCAAAAATCACCTTCCATATTTTTAAGCGTGATCAGCAACACTAGATAGACGGAAAGGAAATTTTATGGATGAGGTAGCAAATAAGGTGATGAACTACAAAAAATATATTCAATATTCCAAAAATCTAAACAAAAAAGGAAAATTTTCAATGGGTATAGTTGAAATTCATTGAAAATATATAGATAAGTCAATATACAAAATTTGAGGAAGATTGGAGGTGATTTGGACTGGTTTTGTATCAAAATTCGTAATTAAATCGAGTTCAAAAAAGTCCTCTGCGACACATGTATCAAACATGTATCACGCATGTATCTCACACACAGGTATACATGGATATACTTGCTGAGTTACTATTAAGGTCTGTCACCGTAGGTAGCTTGAATATTTAACTTAGGGGAGAAGTGCACGGCTAGCCAGTACTAAGACATGTATTTACTTTTAAGCCACTGTTTAGAATGTCTTTAGTCTTTAGCCACTGCTTTAATAAATTTTTACCCACCCGAACGAAAATACCCTTCTGCTCATAAAATTCAGGACCAAGTGTCCTTAACTTATAAGCATGTTACTGTAAGTTCAGGACTAGCTGTCCTTAATTTATGAGCTTGTAAGTCTAAGTTTAGGACTACATGTCCATAACTTTTGAACTTGTAACTCTAAGTTCAGGACTACATGTCCTTAACTTTTGAACTTGGAACTCGAAGTTCAGGACTACCCGTCCTTAATTTCTGTGCTTGTAACTCTAAGTTAAGGACTACCTATCCTTAATTTCTGTGCTTGTAACTCTAAGTTAAGGACTACCTGTCCTTAATTTCTGTGCTTGTAACTCTAAGTTAAAGACCACATGTCCTTAATTTTTGAACTTCCAACTCTAAGTTTAGGACCAAGTGTCCTTAAATTATGAGCTTGTTATTGTAAGTTCAGGACTAGTTGTCCTTAATTTATGAGCTTGTAAGTCTAAGTTAAGGACTACCTGTCCTTATTTTTTGAGCTTGTAACTCTATGTTTAGGGCTACCTGTCCTTAACTTTTGAACTTGTAACTCTAAGTTCAGGACTACATGTCCTTATTTTTTGAAGTTGGAACTCTAAGTTCAGGATTACCTGTCCTTAATTTCTGTGATTGTAACTCTAAGCTAAGGACTACGTGTCCTAAATTTTTGTACTATATTTAACTTAGGGGAGAAGTGCACGGCTAGCCAGTACTAAGACATGTATTTACTTTTAAGCCGCTGTTTAAAATGTCTTTAATCTTTACCCACTGCTTTAATAAACTTTTACCCACCCGAACGAAAATACCCTTCTGCTCATAAAGTTCAGGACCAAGTGTCCTTAACTTATAAGCTTGTTACTGTAAGTCAGGACTAGTTGTCCTTAATTTATGAGCTTGTAAGTCTAAGTTTAGGACTACATGTCCATAACTTTTGAACTTGTAACTCTAAGTTCAGGACTACATGTCCTTAACTTTTGAACTTGGAACTCGAAGTTCAGGACTACCCGTCCTTAATTTCTGTGCTTGTAACTCCAAGTTAAGGACTACCTGCCCTTAATTTTTGTGCTTGTAACTCTAAGTTAAAGACCACATGTCCTTAATTTTTGAACTTCCAACTCTAAGTTTAGGATCAAGTGTCCTTAACTTATGAGCTTGTTACTGTAAGTTCAGGACTAGCTGTCCTTAAATTATGAGCTTGTTATTGTAAGTTCAGGACTAGCTGTCCTTAAATTATGAGCTTGTTACTGTAAGTTCAGGACTAGCTGTCCTTAATTTATGAGCTTGTAAGTCTAAGTTAAGGACTACCTGTCCTTATTTTTTGAGCTTGTAACTCTATGTTTAGGGCTACCTGTTGATCACGCCCAACTATGCCTTATAAAAAGGACTCTGCGGACGTTGCAAATATAACCCGAGTATTACGCCCAGGGTCGAATCCACAGAGAGTTAACCTATCAACCGCTATCTTCAGACCCACCAAGTCTTCAGAACCAGCTTCTCAAATATTCAAATTCTTAGTTGAGTGTTCTTTAACAACTAGCTTGCAAGTAACTAATGGCTGTAACTAAATTAATAAGGTTGTAAACAATTATGAGAAAAAGCTAAGGCAATGATTTCCCCTATTGATGGAATCCCTTCTGTTTATACTCATACAAATTTACCCACACATCTCTATCAATCATGAACGCTAATCTTACCGCAATTCTCTCCCGAGTAATCACAGTAATCTACTATTGCACTCTCCCGAGATACACTAGCTTACTTTATTTAGCACAATTCACTTAGATTACACCCAAGGCTTCGTTATCCCTAATCCCGCCTTTAAACCCGCAATTATAGATTCCTCTAATAATCTAGGAGTGGTGTTGTTCAACAATACCCTAAATATGCACTCTTTTCCAAGTTATGCACACTAAATAGGCACAGCTAATTGAGGATCCTGTCAATTAACTACAACGAATACGAAGTTGAACAAATAAAGATTAAACTAGCAATTTGTATTCACATAAACAAGAAGTTCATCACCCAATAGGTTCCATCAAAGCCTTAGACAAGGAATTTAGCTACTCATGGCTATGGGAAAATAAACTAAGATTGAATTCATCATAAAATCAAAAGAAAAGAAGAAAGATGTTTAGAGTATTTTCTCACAATGGTTTTCCTTGCTAAGAAACCTAAAAAATCAATACATGCCTCTCTTGGGCGAAGTCTAATATTTTAAATAGGGTTTAGGTCTAAAAATCCCGTAATTGACACTTTGGTCCCTGAAGTTT
>NC_031989.1:55487736-55490836 GCF_001879085.1 Nicotiana attenuata
AGTACCTCTACAGGTTTTTTTTTTTATTATATATATATATCTGACTTTGACCCTCAAGAGACCCGTCAACAAGTGTCCGTCGTTGGGTCAAGTCAGCTACTCCTAATATAACTTACTCACATATGTACACCACATCTACTGCTACCACACAACAACAGCTATATACATTTCAATACACATTTAGAGCAAGTCTCCCACCCCACACTTAAAATCATGGCATGTCCCCATGTCATATCAATACAGTAAAGAACAGAAGAGTGAGAAGACTTCCCTGAGACTCAATCCGAGTCGGAGACGGTGCTGGGGTCTACATGGCAGGCCCTCCCCAATGCGCGTAGCCAAGCCATAAACCGGCTCTCAGATCTAGCCTGCCTCTGTGACATGGCGTCCATCCGTGTGTGTAGACCATCCATCGAGGTGCGGAGATCCGCGACCTCTTCCTCCAAGGAGCGCAGCATAGGCCGGGAGGACTATGAGCGTGATAGGTCTGCTCCAGAATGGGGGCGCCGAGAGGGCCCGACACTGTCAACAGACCTCCTGGACGGTGCAACAGGGACCGGATCATCCTCCTCATCATCAATCTCAATTGTAGTGCGGGTGCCCCTGCCCACTCTGATGCTAGAAGCTTTGAAAGCTGCTTTGGGAGGCAAATCGCCATCAGCAGGGTTGGTAGGGGTGTTTCTCATCAAGCACAATGTGGTCACCAAGGAAGGGAAATAGAATCCCTTTGTCAGCAGCGGGCCCCGTAAGACCATTTCATCTCCAATTACCCGTGCCGCATCAAAATCCTTCCCTGTCACAAAGCACCAAGTCAACAGTGCTCTATTGAAGTTCACGTCCGTGGTATTGCTAGAAGGCAGGAACCTGCTACAGATAACAGTCAACCAACACTTGGCCAGGTGAGTGAAGGAGTTAGAGTTGAGGGTTATTTGGTCACGTATCCATATGGGCTGCCCCCTGTGCAAAGTACATCCGTCATCACCTCCCATGTCACCCCGGGCCTGTCATGGTAATAATCGACATCACTGGTGAACGGAGGCAGCCGCAACACCCGGCGAATTGTTTGAATTTGAGCACTGACCACCATACCCCGAACAATTACCTCCCTACCCAAGTTCAATGGGCAATTGGCATAAAATTCACGAACCAATATCTTGTTAACTGGTGCAGGGTCAGCAAATAAGAACTCCATTTCCCGCCTCCGTATCTCCTCATACATCTCCACTTTTTCGGCTCGGAGGGCTGCCCGATCAATCGGGATTTCAGGGATAAAAGTTTTGGTAGCCTTGGCGTTGAAATCATCCTCTGCCAGTTCCGATTGGAATCTGGACTCATCACACGCAGGTCGTTGGGATGTGCCTCCAGAGCGCCTGTGCCTTTTGGGAGCCATTGGACCTGCAAATAATCAAACAAACCATCAACATATGCCCTAGCTAGTGCCAATAAGATGGTTACTCAGACTTCACCACCCAATGACACCAAATAAATCCCCTTACTTCACTCATAACAACCCCCAAAATAGGTCCATAATTTGCTTACCACTTCCGGCATAATACACCACACACTTATTCCTTTCAATGTTACCCATGACATACAACACCACCAAACTACAAATACCACTCTACAACAAATCAACTACACAACAAGAACCATCAATTACAACATCCCAAACCTAGGTTGGCTTAAACACCCCAAAAATATACAACTTAGTGCCACAATTTTCGGCCAACACATGACCCAATCCATACTACACCACAAAAATCTAGTTTTAGGCCTCCAAACTACCAAAACAACTTCACAATTATTTAACAATGGAGACCCAATTAATTTGGCACCAAACAACCTCATAAACATCAACTACAACAACTACAACAATGACAAACATAAAAGAAAGCAAAAAGAAAAAAATTAAAAAAAATTCAAATTACTACACTAATTCTAACTAGGGTTTAAGTAAAACTACTAATTTAACAAATTACACTACTTAGAAGAGAAAGAAATAGAGAGAGAGAAGAATAACTTACTTGAGTTGAAGAGGGAAAGAAGTGGAGGTATGGTAATGGAGGTTTTTTGGAAGAAGGGTTGGATAATGGAGGTTTGGGGAAGAAGAAGAAGAAGAGATTTTGGGGAAGAGAGAGAGAAAAATGAAGGGGATGGAGGTTGGGGCGGAATAATAGAGGGGAAATAGGAGGGGGGTTTTGAGGGGGTTAAAAAGAAAAAAGAAAAAATACAAAAGAAAAAAATACTTACCTGGCCGCGTCTGTGACTGCCGCGGTTCTGCCGCGGTCGCGGTAGAACCGCGGCAGTGAGTTTCCGAGAGGCCTTTTGACCGCGGTGGAACCGCGGTCGAGGCCCCTCTCTGATTCTGACGCCTAGTTTTTTTTCTTTTTTTTTGAATAGATTACAAAGGTTACAATTACAACAATGTCATGGGTTGCCTCCCACGTAGCGCCTGATTTAACGTCGCGGCACGACTCATGTGAGCGAAATTAAGGTTCGCTCGACCCCTGGGGTTCATTCAAATGCAGCTCTGTCATCTTCTTAGGCTCATTCATGCCCATATACAATTTCAACCGCTGACCATTGACTCTAAATGTACGAGAGTCATCTTCAGTAGCAACTTCCACAACTCCGGATGGAAACACCTCAACCACACGAAATGGTCCAGACCACCTTGACTTTAGCTTACCCGGGAATAACCGCAGTCTTGAGTTATAAAGCAGTACCCTGTCCCCAGGTTTGAAATTTCGTTCAATGATGTTCTGATCGTGAAGCCTCTTCATTCCTTGCTTGGCGAGGCTCATCTCATTTATTATTTAAAGGCAAACCTAAAAATAACTATGGTTCTTTATTTTACTTGTCTCTAGTAATGGAGGGAAAAGTCTTACTTAATTCATTATTAGACTAAATGGTAATTATGCATCACAGTCCAGCCATTGGGCTCTAAGATAAGCCCAACGAGGGGAAAATACACTCAGGTCTGCACGATTTCAACTGGTCCATCAAACGCCTTGGTCCAGGCCCAAACGAGAATGGAGTCAAAACTGGGCCTGGGCCTATGCCAAACCAATCAGCACCTCAAATCAACAAATGTAAATCT